>NW_028146632.1:1825000-1910000 GCF_056507025.1 Lutjanus erythropterus
TGTTGTTGTTGTTGTGGAGGATGATGCTGCTGCTGTTGTTGTTGTTGTTGTGGAGGATGCTGCTGCTGCTGTTGTTGTTGTTGTGGAGGAGGATGCTGCTGCTGTTGTTGTTGTTGTTGTGGAGGAGGATGCTGTTGTTGTTGTTGTTGTGGAGGAGGAGGATGCTGTTGTTGTTGTTGTTGTTGTTGTTGTTGTGGAGGAGGATGCTGCTGCTGTTGTTGTTGTTGTGGAGGAGGATGCTGTTGTTGTTGTTGTTGTGGAGGAGGATGCTGTTGTTGTTGTTGTTGTTGTTGTTGTGGAGGATGTTGCTGTTGTTGTTGTTGTTGTTGTTGTGGAGGAGGATGCTGCTGCTGCTGCTGCTGCTTTTGTTGTTGTTGTTGTGGAGGAGGATGCTGCTGCTGTTGTTGTTGTTGTTGTTGTTGTGGAGGAGGATGCTGCTGTTGTTGTTGTTGTGGAGGAGGATGCTGCTGCTGTTGTTGTTGTGGAGGAGGATGCTGCTGCTGTTGTTGTTGTTGTTGTGGAGGAGGATGTTGCTGCTGGTGTTGTTGTTGTTGTTGTGGAGTAGGATGCTGCTGCTGTTGTTGTTGTTGTGGAGGAGGATGCTGCTGCTGTTGTTGTTGTTGTTGTGGAGGAGGATGCTGCTGCTGCTGCTGCTGCTGCTGCTGCTGTTGTTGTTGTGGAGGAGGATGCTGTTGTTGTTGTTGTTGTTGTGGAGGAGGAGGAGGAGGCTCCTGAGCTGTTGTTGTTGTTGTTGTTGTTGTTGTGGAGGAGGAGGCTGCTGCTGCTGTTGTTGTTGTTGTTGTGGAGGAGGAGACTGCTGCTGCTGCTGTTGTTGTTGTGGAGGAGGAGGCTGCTGCTGCTGTTGTTGTTGTTGTTGTTGTTGTTGTTGTTGATGTGGAGGAGGAGGAGGAGGAGCTGCTGCTGCTGCTGGTGATGATTGTAGTGGAAATTCTGAAGAATGGTTCACTCAGACACTGAAGAAGAGTTCGGGAGTCCCAGATGACTTACACAGGAGTATTTAATGAAGCTCGATCGAGGAGAATTCAGATTAGCAATACACTGAGAATATTGTGACAGCCAACCCATTTCTGAAGGTTACTTCTCGAGTGAAGGTATTTAACTGTCCCCTGACATTCGCTGGAATTTGACACGCCACCATGTATGGGCCTGATGTGTCTATCTATGTGTACACAAATTCTATTGGGCATAAGTGCAAAACAAGAAGCTATGCACCTCTTTGCTCTAAATCACTGTATCTGTCGGCCTTGCTCATGTATTGTGCCCTGATAGAGAATGTGGAGACAGTCTGTCTGCCCGATAAGCCATAACCTTGGGACCTCAGGAGAAAGTATCTGGGGGATGCACTACTCTCCTACTTGTGCAGCTGTGGACTGTAGTTGTGCAGAGTGACCAACTACTAGTGTGCCTGTTCAGGTTAGATGACCTATGACTGGACCCTTCACGACTGCATTGTCACCCATATAAAGAGAGACTCAGGGAACAATCTAAGAGCTAGTGAAGCAAGTGAGGCAAATTCCACAACAGAATCCCCTCTTTTATCAATAGATAAACCCGAATTTGCCTTACTTGTCAATGAGCCTAGTACCCGAGGGAACGCCTTCAGAAATGATATGAACACACATGTAACACAATAAGCATCCTTCAAAACAAAATCTCAATCAAGAAACAACAGTCACTTATACATGAATACATGTCACATAATAAACCTTGTTCTTCAATCATATCACACTGTTGTAAGTGCACTGATGAGTCTTCGACACCCGTGTACTTTACGGACATTGGGGGCCACCACCATGGAGAGGTTACTAGCACGTCACGATGATGGTGGTATGGAATCCTTCCTTGTAGATGTTATTCCTGGAATGCAATTATATTCCCAGCAAGTGCTCATGCCTGTGTTTTAAAGTTCCTGAGACTAACATGTTCATTCATAAGACATTTCCATTTCAAATACCTATACACACCACACATATAATATGTGAAGAGACAAAGGTTCGCCATTGCTATGGAAAAACATAATACAAATTTTTATTTATAGCCTTTTGTTTAATTTGATTGTTATTAATATCTTTCTTTCTTTATTTATTTTGTTTATATTGCGAACTAGATACAATTCAGTTAAACTAGTCCTGTAAAGATTCACACAGCATGCAAACTCTATTGGATTCTGCAAAACACGTTTTGATCACACATATAGCATTATAATCACATTAGTATCAAGAATAAGATAGATTAGATCAAGACCTACAACACTCATCCCAACCCCCCTTGTGTTACCTGTAGCTCATTAGTGTTTCACCTTTACCTGTTATCTTCACTGCACCCACTGTCATCCGAAAATGAATAAGGAAATTCCCACTGTTCAACATCAGGATAAAACATCACAGTGACATCATCATTATCATACTTAACCACAGTTTGGGGGGCCTGTGTAATGGTTCTGGTAGATTTACGAATGATTAACTTAATGATGGAGACCAGGCATGTACCAATGAGGATGAGGAGAAGAAGAAACACTACTTCGGTGGTGAGAAGCTTAAGAATACCTGATCCCCAGGACCCGAATGTGCTTGAGAAATCCCCTAGCTCAAACCCGTGAGTGGCATGTAACTCTTTAAGGCCCTGTGTGGTGTCATGGGCCATATCCATTATCTCAGCTGTTGCATCTGAAATATAAGAACAACACTCAGTACCGATGACTTTACAGGTTCCACCCTGAGCAGCTAGTAACAAGTCTAGTGCCATACGATTTTGCAATACCACTGTCTTTACTTCCTGCAGCTCCTTGTGTTCTGCTAACATAGCTTTGTTAGAGACATTAAGGTGGTTTTCTAGCACTTTGGACAGGGATATAAGCTCTTGTTGAGTGACATAGACACCATAGAAGGGGAGAATGATACCTGCTACCCGTTGGAGGCTAGACAACTCCCTCCTGTGTTTATGTAAAGGGGGATACAATGCGGCTATTTCAGACAAATCTACTTCTCTAATCAAAGGGACTAGATAGGCCAGATAACATGTTCCAGAAGCGTCATCGTAGGGCACACAGCTATAAGCATTATTCCCACAGACCAAGTACACTCTCTCAGGCAACGGAGACTTCATTAGACCGATCTGCACGGATTTCAGACAGCTGCTGTGTCCTAAACTTTCATGCTGATTTGTTCCTACGCCTTGCATGCAAAGGGACACATTCTGTAAATCATGGGTTAACACCGGGGGAATATATGTGGAGCAATCACGAAGAGGAGTAGGCTGAGGATGGAGGGGCTCAGAACAGTTATGCACTTTTACTTTAAAGGTCTCATATTATGCCCCTTTCTGATAAGTTTTTATAGGTCTCAGAGGTCCTCAAAACATGCTTTCGAAGTTTGTTTCATAAAACACCACTCGGATCATGCAGATCAGCGTGTCTTTATACCCCTCTATTTCAGCCTCTCTCAAAACGAGCTGTTTCTGTGCCTGTAGCTTTAAATGCAAATGAGCTGTGACTAGTCGCGCCCCTCTCTGGTGGTGGGCGTGGCTTGAATCAGCCGGTCCTGTCTGCTATGTTTACGCTGAACACCATGACGGACATGGCTGCTGTCAGACATGGTAGATTTTAAACATCTAATTTTGATCCAGAGGAGGCTCCTGCAGAAATTCAAACACTGCGGATGTTGCCGGACGTGTCTGAATGGTAAGTCTACAACTTTGTGTGTCTTGATACTTTACAGTTAGTCGATGTGTGTGTTGGTACAACGTTAAAATGTAACTAGCTCGGTAGCTAATGCTAACTGTAATTTTGGCGAATAAGTGACATTATAATTTGTGAATATAGTTAACCGTCATGTCTCCGGTGAGACACGTTAATACTCAAAGGACCTCTACAAGTGTTACAGGTGTCCCAATTACTAACATATTTTGACGATTGCTGACAATAATTATCTTTGTTTTCCAATATTCTCTGCAGAGATGACTATCAAAATAGTCCTTTATATAGCCACATTTTTTTAATCATAATACTGAACTTGTTTTAGAATTTATTATCATTTTATCATCAGTTTTCAGACGTCAAGGCTGTGTGCAGTGGTTTGTAAACTACACTGTGCTCCATCTCCACATAATGTGCAACAATTTACCTGTTCCTATATTATGTATTTGAAATCTGCCAAAGCTTCCTGCTCATCCATCACAGCTTGTCTAATGTCTTTCAGGTTTGAATTTCATAGGCCTAATATTTTGTTGAAATATTTACATTTTTCTAAATTTTGTGGATATGTTCACAACAAATCTTAGAATAGACTCTGGATGAATTTATTTATATGAGCATTTAAATCAACCAATGCTCTTATTATAATACATGTATCCTATAACACTTGTCCCTATCTTCAGCATACTGTTTTACACTAGTATGTGTACCACTGCTGTATATATTGTTGTACATCACTTACATACAAATGCATGTTTACATATTCTTACACGTCTTAGTTTTTTTTTCTACTGTTGTATATAGTTTAATTCACAATGCACATGTTAACTAATATTTTATTTTTATTTCTTAAAAGCTTTATCTCTACAGAATATTTTTATCTTAATTTCTATATTCTATATGCTTATATTTGTAGAAATATATGTATATACTTATATTCCAGTCTTCCTTGAATGAGTTTAACTGTAACACTACCAATTTCCCTCCTGGGATCAATAAAGTATATCTGATTGTGATAAGTCATTGCATATTGAGCAGGATAATGTACAGTGAGCAGGTCAGTATTGTAAAATAAACCTCTTCAGAATGAAGTAAGACCCTCTGTTTTGTGTCAGGGTCCTGCATCATCCTGTCAGGGTTTATTTCATGACACTGACAGAAAAGATTTTCACAATATTGTTAGTTGTATTTATGAAGATAAATATGTCAGATTTTTTACAGTTTGCTTTACATTACTTAAGTTGGCATAACATTACAGTGTTCACTAAACACCATGAATGGAGAAGCACACCCCAAAATAAACAGATACTGTTCATATTAAACATTAAACATAAGTTTTACACATACTGTGAGGCATTTATTGAATCGCATATATCACATCGTATAACATGTCAAATGATGTACTTATCATCCATGACAGTAAACTGAAAGATTCACTGAATCCATTTGAAAAAAAAAAACTTTGACGCATCAAAGATTGATGTTTTTGAGGCTAAACTGTTAACTGGACATCTTTTCCATATGTTTCATTCGTTACAGGTATCAGCCTATAGGTTTCCTCGTCACTCCTTGTCAAAGCCTGTCTGGTTCTTAGGATTGGCACCACGTTTCCTGACGCCCAGGGCCTCTATGTTGGATTCAGACCTCCTCTTAGTTGAACCAGGACACACAGCTGGCGATGACCTTCTCCTTGTCTGGCTCCTCATACTGTGGACTCATGTCCTCTGGATCTTCATCCCTGTCTGGCACCGGGTCCGGAAACACTTTCTCAAAGATGGGGTCCATTAAGTCGGCCACATATCCTGTGCAATATTGCAGAAAGATTTTGTTTAAACTTCAAAAAAGTCAGTGCATTATGTTTATGTGTGTATTTATATAAGTTATTAATTTTCTATTTTATTTCTATTTTTTGTTGAAACCTTTGCAACAACTGTTACAGTGATACAGTAAATACAACATGTACATGACTTAATTTTAGTTACAAATAAAAGAATGTAACACTTACAAAACATGGGCTCAGTCTTCACTGGTTTTGTTCTGCAGGCTCCTCTCATGGTCTTTGGGAAGTGCACTTTGAAGAGTTGGTCTCCACCAGATGTGATGTGTGGTTTGTCAGCAGGTTCACTGTAATACATGACAGCCAGGCAGAGTCTGAAAGTACAGCAGTACAGAGAAAATCAAAGATGTAAATAATGAACAACAGTAAGTATTTTTTACAAATTAAATGTAACCACACTTTCATTTACCTGCACAGCATTCCAAGAAATGGAAACACCAACAGTCTTTCAAATGCCACTGAGACAATATATGCAATCATACACTGCTATTGCCTAATATATTTATAATAACAGCTGATGAGTGTGACTTGGTCATTGTTACTATGCC
Organism: Lutjanus erythropterus; assembly: GCF_056507025.1. Classification (NCBI taxonomy): domain Eukaryota; kingdom Metazoa; phylum Chordata; class Actinopteri; order Lutjaniformes; family Lutjanidae; genus Lutjanus; species Lutjanus erythropterus. Next base: position 1,831,098 of record NW_028146632.1, read on the forward strand.
GTTTTTGTGAGTAAAAAGTGAGTAGTCACATGATTTTATGAATTGTATTGATATCAAAGCAAAACAGTCGTCATTATGGACGTGTCCCTCTCCTCCTGCATGTCCTGCACCCCCACTGTCTTGTTTGTAATATAATGCAGGACTACTGTTACTGTACTGTCGTCCTTTAGCGCATCAGTGTTGAAGCACCGTAAACACTGAATAGAGGAGGGGGTGGTGTTGGTGAGGAAGCTGTTGAACCGGAGAAATTAAACTTATTTTCTGATTATTTTGATTCTTACATTCTAAGCACAGATAAACACAACTGCATACCTGCGCTAATCACAACGCCTGATTTAGTCTGAATTCAAGTTTCTCGGCTTGATTTTGCAGCAGGTCTACACATTTCAGGTATGAGACAGTTAGCAGCTTGATGCTAATCTAAGTTACACAGCAGGCAGAGGAGAGAGGAAGCGTCCATAACAACAGAGCCGATAACACAAACCCAGCAGCATGAAGTCACACAAAAACTGACATGAAAAACAGTCACCAGCATCCAATTTACTATTCTGTTTAGTTAACTGGCTTCATATGAGGCTTAATGTTCACACAGATTATCATGACTCTCCCTCAATATTATACTCCAGCGTGTCAGCACACAGTAGATGCTACACATATTAGCCGCGATGCTAACGGCAGGATGAGTGGCTAAATACACAGTAAAGCAGCATAAAGATGATAGAACTTACCGCTGCCATGTCAGCAGTTATGTCACAGTCGGTACTGATCCATCCTTGAGCTTCAGTTTTGAAGTAAATCCTGCTTTGTACCGACCGTCGATGAAGAAGCAGTCCGAAGTAAAATGGTTAGCACCCGCACACACACGCAACACTTTACCGGTGTTGTGAGGACATTTTACTTAAAAATAAAATTAATAAATTAATCCACTGGGTCTTCTGTGGGTCATATGACGGGAGTAAATGCAGACATTTGTGCTCGTTCCTGCAGCCAACAACAGAGGACTTGTTGTGCTTTCCTTGTGCCTTCAACATCTCAGTTTGCCTGTGTAGCGTTTACGGAGAAAAAAATGGCGACCGGGAGGCGGACTCGTAGGTTTTCAGTGGGCGGCACAGACACGCAGCACAGGGAGTGTCTCCGGCTCAGAGGAGGCGCTTGCCCGGCTATGACATCATAGCCGGGCACAAATCTAAACGGAGCGTTTTGGCCGACATTCACTGAAAGGTGGAGCAAGCAAGAGAGGGAGAGAGAGGATTGTTCTCATATCGGGAGTCTGAAGGCAGGCCGGGGACACATATTTTCACTGGAAAACCTTCAAAAAGTGCATTTTGCATAATATGTCCCCTTTAACCGTTCTCCTAACATTTGAGTCCGAATAAGCTCTGTAAACACCACATCTTCACTCTACAGTCGCCTTAACCGAACATTAACAAGTGGCAAGCTACAGTTACTTCAGTGTCTTACCTGCGTAGTTTTATCTTGCATAGCTTCAGTCCCTACATGCAACAGGCCATGCATGCAGCCGCAAGACGCAGAATGCACCTCCATCTGTGAACAAGGCCCAAGTGGTCTCACTGTCTCTCCTGTCTGCAGCTCAAACTGATCCAGAAGTGCAGTACTTTGTTTGTTTAAGAGCATGATACTAACCAACGTGAAAGGCACATGGCACCTTCTAGTGTACGGAGTGTGCAATATCATCACCTCATAAAGAGTTTATTGAAGGTGCAGTGTGTAATATTTACTAGGATTTATGGGCAGAAATGGAATATGTTATTCATAAGTATGTTTTTATTATTATAAAGTCATCCTAAACTAAAAATGCTAATGTCCGCATTACCGTAGAATAAGCCATTAATATCAAAGATGTTACTAAAAGTTACACACTTGCTTTGACTGTTTAACAGGTTAACATGTTATTGTGTGTTTATTATTTTATTAAATTAATACTGCATTGCTTTATAAAACCATTTGTGTGTCCATGTGTTTCTTGTCTGTTGTTTCAGAATGGAGCAACCACAAACAAGGTTTAAGGGCTCTGCAACTACAAACATGAAATCAATTAAATTAAAAGTAACGGCAATTAAACAGATGAAGAAAGTCCAACACTGGACAATACGTGGAGGAAAAGCAAAGCCAGACAGTGTGCACACAAACACTGTGGCAGCTGTCTCAGACGGACAAGCTGCCTATAAATTCACATTGTTTAAGGAGTTGACAACACAAGTGGAAGTAGGAAGATCGTATATATTCAGAGGTTATGAAGTGGGAAAATACGGCCCCAACAACTTCCTGTGCACAAAAAGCACACAAATATACATGTGTGCCGACATCCCTGTGTCGAAGGAGCTCGAGCATGAGGCAAAGACGTTAATCTGGCCAGACTCAAAAGAAGTGACGCTGTGGGGGGTTCAATTGCACATGTAAGTTTTTGGAGATTTTCATAACACAATCAAATTCTACATTAGAATTAAAAATTTTGCATTCTGACTAAAATATATACACATAATGCTTTGTATCCATCTAGACGGTTTTGCTGTGAGCTGCAGAGTTTTGGAGCTGGCGGTCATAGAGATGTCTGCCTTCTCTCCAAGACAATGGAACTGGATGAGCAACCACAAGCCGAGTGTCGTCTGGTTCCATCATGTTGGAGAGAAGACAGGCGTCTCATCGGCCGACATGTCCAAAACTCTGCAGCTCACACCAAAACCGTCTAGATGCAGTCATGCATTGATAGTGTACGCTCAGTCTGTTTCCATCTTACCTTGGCTTTAAAGGGACAGTCCATGGCATAACCAAAAGTACATATTTTTCCTCTTACCTGTAATGCTGTGTATCCGTCTAGACAGTACATTGATGATTTAATGTGTTTTCTCTGTCTTTTTTAGATCGATCCTGTCCAGACAATCTACCCACCACAGGGGCTTCCTTACCCTGTGCGAACTGTGCATCTGAGGGAGGTAGGGAATTATTAAAATGATGCTCCCTTCATGAAAGAAGCTTAATTGTTACTTTTAAAACATGTTGATTGTTTTGGTAAATATCATACATACTGAAATAGTCACATTAATAGAGTTAAATATAGATGCAAGTGTCTCAATCACATTTTGGCAGCAAGTAAACTCTTTTTCATTATTGCAGGGAGACACAGATATGAAAGTGATACTGTGGCGGGAGGCCAACATCACCAATGTGGAGATCGGAATGCCACTCAAACTGACGCATATGAAGGCCAAAAATATACCCCCCTATGGCAAGGCCATCCACAGCACCTCACAGACTGAGGTCGAGGCAAGTAAATGACAAAATGTATTGTACTGATTCCACCTTCAGTACTTATATCTTACTTGACATCATTTAAGATCAGTAGTCCATGTAGTAATGACTAAATCATGTCTTTATTCTCTATAGCTTTTCTCTGGGCTTGTGGATATAACAGTCTTGGGTATCAGATTTGATGACGATGAGGTGGAGCTGCTGGACACCAGCGAGACCCCACGAGTGGTTCCTGCAAGCGTGTGGGAGACCACATTTGAAGACCCAGCGGTCACCATACCTGGACAAAAGATCACACTGTGCTACACAGATGGAATAGTACAGGAGGTCTTTTCAGTAAAAGACTGAAAAGACCTCCTGTACTCCCCCCCCCCTAATTGTTTTTATTGATGTTCATTTAAATTGTTTTTTTTATGAATTAACCTTCTTTATAAATAATATGTTATTTCAATCATTTAAATCTTTATCAATTAATGTTTTTTATAAATAATATGTTCTTTTAATCATCTAAATCTTTATCAATTGATGTATTTTATAAATAATATGTTCTTTTAATCATTTAAATCTTTATCAATTAATGTTCTTTATAAATAATATGTTCTTTTAATCATTTAAATCTTTATCAAATAATGTTCTTTATAAACAATTGTTCATTCAATCATATCTATAACTAAAGAAAAATTTACAACCCCAGTTCTGATGTATCTTTATTCTGCTGAAACCATGCTCTATCCTGTGTATTGACTGATATTACTGCAGTCCCCCACTAATATGTGTGTGTTTTGGTTTTGCTTTGTTTTTCCTTCCTTACCCCTTGACCCTCTTGCTGGAAGAGGCAGTCTCCTGTTTGGTAAAATAGTTCTGGTCTAACTTCACACCACTGGATATATATAGATATGATCAATCATAATGATCCACTCACTATACATTATCATTTCTATTACAAGGTTAGTTATTTAAAAATAACAATAGTTTAAGACAGAGTCAATGATCAGAACTGACAGTCTAATATACATAGCAATGGTGTCCTATATAGACATAATGTGCCTCAGAATGCTGACCAATTCTGGCCAATCAGAATTTAGTATCTAACAAAGCAGTGTAATGATTGTTATTATCATATTTTGAAAAATAAATAAAATTTTTAAAATTTTACAGGGGCATGTCTGTGTTCCCACAGCTCTATGTCCCCACAGCCCTGTGTTCCCAAATTTCCAAGTAATGGAAGTAATCTAAATGTATAATAGAGAAAAGTATGTGTGTGTGTGTGTCTGTGTCTAACCCTGACCCTAACCCTAATTTTGAAGAAAAAAAAATCTTTGAAATGTGGGAACATAGGACTGTGAAAACATAGGGATTACCGTAATTTTACCTATGCTCACCAGCTTTCTCACGTGCAGTGGTGGGACAGTTGTTTGTGTCTTAGACTGTCGCCAAAATGTCACTCTAGTCGTGCTGCCACATCCAGTGTACACTCAATCTGTTTCCATCTTACCTTGGCTTTTAAGGGACAGTCCATGGCATAATCAAAAGTACATATTTTTCCTCTTACCTGTAATGCTGTGTATCCATCTAGACGGTTTTGCTGTGAGCTGCAGAGTTTTGGAGCTGGCTGCCATAGAGATGTCTGCCTTCTCTCCAAGACAATGGAACTGGATGAGCACCACAAGCCGAGTGTCGTCTGGTTCCATCATGTTGGAGAGAAGACAGACGTCTCGTCGGCCGACATGTCCAAAACTCTGCAGCTCACACCAAAACCGTCTAGATACAGTCATACATTGATAGTGTACGCTCAGTCTGTTTCCATCTTACCTTGGCTTTAAAGGGACAGTCCATGGCATAATCAAAAGTACATATTTTTCCTCTTACCTGTAATGCTCCATCTAGACGGTTTTGCTGTGAGCTGCAGAGTTTTGGAGCTGGCGGTCATAGAGATGTCTGCCTTCTCTCCAAGACAATGGAGCTGGATGAGCACCACAAGCCGAGTGTCGTCTGGTTCCATCATGCTGGAGAGAAGACAGACGTCTCGTCGGCCGACATGTCCAAAACTCTGCAGCTCACACCAAAACCGTCTAGATGCCTAGATACAGTCATACATTGATAGTGTACGCTCAGTCTGTTTTCATCTTACCTTGGCTTTAAAGGGACAGTGCATGGCATAATCAGAAGTACATATTCTTATATGACCACGGTTCGAATTACACAGTGGCTTTTGGGGGAGCACTACTTTCCTGTGCACACAACCACTTAACTGGTCACATGCACACGCATACATATAAGGCCGCAGCATTATACTATTACTATGACAGGTAGTTAATACTGTCAGTAACATTTCATAGAGGCAAAATAACATACAACAACATAAGAATCAATGAAGACATTTAATAGCCCAATCAGAGAAAACAAACACAAAATCATGAAAGCAAGGGGGATACAGATAACAGCTTTCTGCTTCTCATTAACACCCCTTCAAGAACAGCCCATTATTTAAACAAAAAGGTGAGCAGTATTTAACAAACTTGTTTTTAACGAAATAAATGAAAATAAAACAGCGTCAGCCCTCTCTCTCTCCTCCTTTCACTCTCTGTCGCTCTGTCGCTGTCCCTTCACTTTCCTGACGTTTCACTTCTGTCTGTGGATTGCTACAAAAAAGAAAAGAAAAACTGAATCAGGGTTTAAAGTTCTTTTCACAACCACTGGGCAAGCACGTTAAGAAACCGAACTAAGTGGCCTCCAGTCAGGCACACAAACAGTGCTGTCCACAGTGCTGAAACAATAAACACTATATTGAGTCAATCTCATTAGGACAAAATCCGTTGCATCTTTGTTCGGGAACAGACTCATATGTCAATACCAGTCATCACAAACGCACACCTCAAGCAAGTAATTCCCTGATTCTTACCTTATGTCCGGAGCAACCATAGCGGCCTGGGGTCTTCTTCCTTTGTTTTCCGCGCTGTAACTCAGGATGTTGCGGATGGATGCCAGCTTTAATCCATGATGAAATTTGTAACACAAATATGGACAGTTTTTTGAGCTCCCCCTAAACGGCTCAGATGATGCTTTCAGAGGAGCTCATGCCCTTTTCAGGTGAGCCGAGCTCCCTTCAGCTCCCCCGTAATTCGAACCATGTATATGACTATATATATAGGACTGTGAAAACATAGGGATTACCCTAATTTTACCTATGCTTGCCAGCTTTCTCACGTGCAGTGGTGGGACAGTTGTTTGTGTGTTAGACTGTCGCCAAAATGTCACTCTAGTTGTGCTGTCACGTCGGAGTTTAGAGTTCGTGACTGGTTAGTGATGCTCTTTTTCTGACTCAGAAGTATGTCGCTGAAATGACACTGTAGTTGTTTCCCGACTGGTTAATGATGCTCTTTCGAGTCAAAAGTATGTTATTTGGACTCCCTGCCGTGTACTGTCCTTGCTGTGACAATGTATCCTCAGCATCAACAAAATACAGTATCACGATAGCATCATATGCGATGCTTACTTGTATGAGAAAGTCTAGCCATTGTTATGTGTACTGGTGTAGGGTAGTGGCATTTGTGGTGCGCTGTTATGTGGGAGTCGCGGGTTTGCGACCGGTTGGTGGTGTTTTTTTTCTATCTCAAAAGTATGCCGCTGAAATTCCACTCTAGTTGGGTGTGAATGCTGCAAGCATTCAAACCCTTTGTTCTTCTACTACCAAAATTCTTTATTATTTAATATTCAAGAGTGCTTTCAGTGTTTCAATAAAAATTCAAATATTTTACTAAATTCAAATATTAATTTATTTTCATGGCAGCTATTCAGTGTGACTTTAACTTTTTAACTAATATTCAAATATTCTACATAATTCAAATATTTATTCATTGTCAGTGCAGCTATTCAGAGTGGTTTCAATGTTTCAAATAAGAATTCAAATATTTCACTAAATTCAAATGCTCTATTTTCATGGCAGCTATTCAGTGTGACTTTAAGTTTTTAACTCGTATTCAAATATTATACATAATTTAAACCTTCTTATATCATTCAGACAGCTATTCGGTGTGGCGTCAGCCTTTCTACAAGCGTTCAAACGTTTCACATAATTCAAACCTCTTATATCACGCAGGCAGCTATTCGGTGTGGCGTCAGCCTTTCGACAAACATTCACACATTCGAATCTTTCAGACTTCATTTTATTCAAGGCGGCATTGCAGTTTGGCTTCAGCTTGAGGCATTCACACCTGCAATTTCTTCAGAAATTGCTTTTCTAGTTATTATTATTTTTCCCCCGCGTTTTCGTCATTGTGTAACTTCAGCATACTTCAACCGAAGTTTTCCTTATTCAGCTTCATTAGGACATTATTGCTCGGAAGGCTTTCATTCATAGCATTCATATTTTCTGAAAAAAATTCCACATTAAAATTCCGATCCCTATTAAATCCCATTCAAAAAAAACTTTGTAACGCTTCTTGTTCCACAAACTTCAACCGATTCAAACTATTCAAAGTCAAAGCATTCAACTGAATTAGGACAATGGCGCTATGACTTTTCTAAGCCATAACATTCATACTTTCCGAGATATTCCAGGTTTTTTCCGAACGGCTTTCCCATTGAAAATGAATTACGGAATTTTTTCAAACACTGACTACCAATTCATTTCAGCTAGAAACTCCATTCAAACTGGAAAATATTCAACATTTCGCTGACTTTTTATGTTTGTTTCAACTTTTTAATCCCGTTCAAACTTTAAGAATTATTCACTGTTTTCTGAAACTTTGTTATAATGGAAGTCAATGAGAAAATCCTTCAAACTCGCTCGACTTCACCCTGTCACCATGAACTCATACATTCACGTAGAAACTCCATTCCAACTCTCAAACGCGTACAATCCCGTGGACTTTCAGTCACTAATTCAGATTTTCAATATCTCTTTTAGGTTTTCCACAGCAGCAGTTTAAAAAACATGAAATTTTCATCTCTTCTCAGACTTTACAATGGGTGTGTATTGCGTGCGGTCGTTAGAGCTAGAGTGGGTGATGTCATCACTAGAGTGGAGAGCGGCTACAAAATCATCCAGAAATTTTCTCTTTAACTTGCCGCTATGGCCACACCGTTCACTCTACATACACAAATTTTACATGATTTTGTAGGAAAAGCCGTGCCGGTCACAGAGGTGTGACCGCCGAAGCCAACGGACAAATGGTTTGGGCTCAGCAGGATCTGAAAGGGCAACAAGTGCAACTGGCCGCCCCATTCGATCCCATGTTAAGCGAGAGCCAACATTTCTGGAAGAAAGCAGATGATCCCTGTTTTTTCCATCGCTCTGCTGGCCTCATTTTTCACACCACAGAAATAAAATTTGCACCTTCGCGTTCGGCTTCTCGTCCTCTCGCTCACTGTATGTGGCTTTTAGCTGTAGCATTTACGTTTTTTTGTTAAACGACTGGAGTTTGAGAGGGACTTTTCTCTAGAAATACACTCTAAATTGCCTCCCAAGCCATAGCAGCTGTGTGGGTCCTCAGTCAGTCACCATGGCAACCTGTACAGCTGTACGGCTTTAAAAATGTATTAACATTTGGCTTTTTATCACCAAACCACAAGCCAAAAAGTAGAACATTTTCTTTGCGCACAGAATAAGGAAGCTCATTTACAATCCCATATAATGGCCAAATACCATAGAGTGATGATTTGAATACAGGCACTCCATCACAGTTGAGTGTTAAGGAGTATCCATGAGTACAGTGAAGCGGGCCTCCAATTTTGTACAGATTATCGTACATTTTACCACTTCCAATATCTTCATAAGTTTCAGAATTACATGTGCCATCTCTTGACTTGGGACAATGTGCAATATCTTCCCTTTGAAGAAGATGTTCCAACTGTGTTTGGATTGGTAAGTATATAAAGAAGTTTCCATTCTTTAACGAGCTGTTTTTATCCCATGTTGTGTGGCATACAACACATTGTCCTTCACTATCCTGGTCACCAATGTAGTACTCACAGTTGGGACAATATATGTGATATTGTAGGTGATCTCTACTGTCTTAAGCTCCTTTAAGAACAGATACTTTGAGGTTAACTTTGTGTTTTCTGGACAGTGAATATTGATCAAATCTAGGAGATCAGAGAGAGCCATGCCTGTGAGTCCGTGTCTCAAAACAAATGAAAGTATAAGTAAAAAACTTGAGCTTGAGTTAGTCGTGAACCAGTGTAAAGTGGCTCTTCATTTTCCAGAGGAAACTGTTCATGACTGACTTCTCCAAGATGTGATTCCTCATTTACTGACTCATCAGGACTGTCTTCCAATAAAAGGGAATATTCTTCTTCACTTCCAATAATGGATCCAAGACTGTCATGCACATCATCAGGAATACAGTTACTGGTATTTGGTGAAGCTTGATCCCCACAGTCAGCATACAGGCTCTATATATGGAGGAAAGAAAAAAAAAAACTATATTGTAACTTTGTTGTTGTTTGTTTTGATTAAGCGAACTCTTTGAATGTCTTTGCCAAGTTTTTGCCAATAACGTGTGTTCTTGTTCTGAGTTCTCTATTATTTATATCATAATGAAATGATTAGCCTATATTTATCCTAAACATTAAAAATATTCTCATTTAATCATGCAGGGTGAGGCATGAAAGAGTGAAGTGAAAAAGAGGATTAATATAACAATTTTAAATTATTTAAGATAGGTGTAGCACTTTGCTTCATGTTTGATAGGAGAGAACAGCAGAGTTCACTCAGTAGGTAAGTTTTAATCCTAAAAGATGTACAATGGATTAGGGTTACTTACACAGACGGCTCCACCTGATACACTTTCCTGTCCACTAAGAGGAACCCAAGGTTCAGAATCATCATCAGTTACCTAAAGAAACAGATTAGAAAATAAAAATCAAGCCAACCCACATGTTACCAAAATGTAACATGACTAGTTCTTAAGATGTTTTTAAAATACAACATGAAATGTACTGTACATTATACTTACAGCAACAGGAGTGACATCATGTACATCTTCAGGGCCACTGTCAGAGTTGTAGTGAGAGAAATTCTCATTTAGGTTCTGTAAATAATAATAAAAAGTCTTGATTAATGTACTATAATTATAATTATGATCCCCCAAACACAGATTTTATCATAATATGATACATTCTGGATACATATATTATGTATCCAATCACCTGGCTTTAGAGTTTCACTGTCCGTTTTGCTATAGGTCGGATTCTTGCTGAAGTTAGTATAGCTAAAGAATACACTGTTCACCTAAACACCACAAAGTTGATACTTACACAGACTTCGGCTCCTCCTGATACACTTTCCTGTCCACTAAGAGGAACCCAAGGTTCAGAATCATCATCAGTTAACTAAAGAAACAGATTAGAAAATAAAAATCAAGCCAACCTGCATATTACCAAAATGTAACATGGCTACAGTAGTTCTTAAGATATGTCTAAGAAAAAAAAAGCTGAAATGTACTGTACACTATACTCACTGCAATGCGGCTGATGTCATGTGCATCTTCAGAGCCACTGTCAAAGTTGTAGTGAGAGGAGTTTTCATTCAGGTTCTGTGTTTAAGAAAAAAATACAAAGTATTGATTAACCATTGTCACATGCACAGTCACCAGCCACCAACAGGATGTAGCATGTTCTATGTAATCTACTAAGTACTCTGAACACACAAATACAATTTACACTTTGTGCTCAAACCAAAATGTTCAACAAAACTTGAGCTGGCTAGGTCGATACCAGCATTAATCAAATATGTTATTGCTCTATACTGTTGGTGCTACCGGCCAGAATCTTGCAAAAGTTGAAACCATACCTAAAGAGTAACCTACATTGTTTTTACTAAACACCTCACAGTTGAAACTTACAGAGTCTTCTGCTCCTGATACACGTTCCTGTCCACTGAGAGGAACCCAAGGTTCAGAATCATCATCAGTTACCTAAAAAAAAGTGTTGTAAATCCAGCGCACACCTTTCTCTGGCAGTGGTGTACTCCACCCCTCTGCCAAAGCACAAACACATTGTGCATGATTTCATCTCAAGTGGGCATCAATCAGGGTTTCCCCTAGAAAAAATTGGCACCGGACAACGTGACAGGCAGGTTTTCAATTTACCGGACAAATGTTTGAAATTCCGGTCAAATATTATCTGAATTTATTGAGCTTAAATCTGGGCCTCCGCAAGGCGGGTGGTATACTTTACAAAGGGCCCAGCCCTTGCCTGTCAAATTTCGTGCGGACTGAATTTAAATAGGGTGGTAGCAGTGGTGTAGTCTACGTGATACGCAGGCATACACTGTATACCCACTAGAAAACGTCCCGAGTTTCCGTATAACCATTTAAAAATGCGCAATGATACATATCAACATGATTTTGTGAGAGAACTTTCTCTTTCCCATTCATAAATTCACCTTTGCTATGTTAGCGAAGCGCGCGTGCATGTGTGCTCCGCAGGCAGATTAGAAAGTGACGTCAGACGCTATGACGCAGAACATGTATATAGTCTACTCACCTGCAAGCCTGTCAGAAAACGTAGTCCTGTTGCTAAGTGAGCGTGTATTCACAATTGATGTAATCTTTGTCGCTCTACGTGATAAACCGATTTAAAATGGAAATAATTTGGTTTTAGAAACATTTGTTCTATCTTCACAGTACAGTTGTGTAACAATCTGAGTGGGCTGTTTACAAAAACTCATTATAAAATCCTGCACTGTGCGTCAGTGAGTAATGAGGAGGCAAATAGCGGACCACGGACAGCTCCCGTATAATGACAGTCACAGGATCAGCACCTTGACAGCGACTATGACACTTAGGCTCTACAGGGAGATCTGTCACTGTCTGATTGAACAGCCTCATGGAAATGAGGGTTTTTTTGTTGTTGTTTTTTAATAAAATGACACGTGGAAATTGCCTTTTTTTAAAATTCAAATTGTGCTTGGAAGGAATATTTTTACTGGACATTTTGACCGGCGGTGTTAAAAAATGTCGGACGTCAGCAGATTTTACCAGTCAAAGTCCGGTAATTACCGGATAAGCCCTGGCATCAATATTTGGGGCCCATGTTAGCATAGTTAAAGCAGACAGTATTTGTATAGCTAGACATTACTTCTTCATTTATAAAAAGTAATATTGTCATTGCAATCTTAAACACTTATCACGCAAAATTCCCTCACACTGTGCAGGTCTTTTGTATATTCTACTTGCTGTAATGTAAATGACAGCATCTTCAGAAGAGTTACATTATGTATCACAACTATCTTGCTAACTAACACTTAAACCCCATTCATTGTTGAGCGGTGCCTCAGTGCTCTATAATGGTGACTTTTCTGTATCCGCTCTGCCTTAAATATCTTAGTTGAAAATAACCGATCTACTATTTAAAGTGTTACAGAACTTGAAACTTACACTGACCTCTTCTGCAGTTCCTGATAGTCTTTCTGAAGATGGTTCACTTACGTGACAGGCATCCGAACTGGCATGAGCTCTTGGCTAAACAAAAGAGAGAATAGTTTCAATGTAATGACTTTAACAAATGTGACCAAAATCTGTATCTCAACCACAGTCTAAACAAGCATATTGCAAGATCACTAACAATATTGTCATAGCCAAATTGTACTCGTAGGCTACACATAGTTTAAGATATTGATAAAGACCTCCATGTTTAAAGTTCATGACTTACCAGATCCTGGTTTGGCATATCAATCTTGGTCTCTCTCATTTCTTTCCTGAGTGATAGAAAACACTGATTCATGTTTATCTTCGGAAACATCAAATGATTTAAATGTTTACCTCAGAGCTTGTGGTTGCCCCTCTGAGGTAATACATGCATCTATGAAATACAAATGCTACTGTGACATTATTCTTTATATATACATTATTCATCTATTGCCATAATCCCTATAGTCATATGAGTAGGTACATTACTTATAATTGTCAGTGCGTGCTGTTCTGAGTGCCGGGCAGCTGAGCTGCCTGCTGCTCAGCGCACATAATAGAGGTGAACTGTACAGCTCTCCCTCTCCTAAAACCTAATCAAATACACAATCAAACGATTCCAAAATGCTCTAGTGGACAACACGTAGCTTGCGCATTCCCCACGCTATGAAATAATAATGTATAATTATGTAACATTACGACACATGAACGACGATTAATCGACTAATTTGTTCCAATAGTCACTGACTAATCGACTATCAAAATAGTCGTTAGTTGCAGTCCTAGTTACAAGTTGTCCACAAGAGCGTTTTGGAGTCATTTGATGGTATATTTGATTAGTTTTGAGGGAGAAGGAGAGCTGTACCGTTCACCTCCATGTGTGCTGAGCAGTGGGAAGCTAAGCCGCCCAGCTCTCAGAAAAGCAGGCACTGACAATTATAAGTAACATCATAGATATAGAACACTAGATGCCGCATCCTCTGCTGCCAGGCGTAAAACGTGGCCACCATCTTGGTCCGGTATGGAGCTCCGTGCATTGTTGTTAAGTTCTATGGCTCTGCGAGTGAATTTATCCACAAAATACACTGTAACTTTTTGAATTCTGAACCGATTTTTAATGAAATTTGGTTTGTTATGAACATGTAGATGTAGCCCATGTTACAGCTCACTTGTTGGAGGTGAATTCAGTCAGGCTACTGAGTGATAGCAAAAGTAATCACCTCTATGCCTGACTTCATCTTTCTGGATAGGCACAATTAAAGGGACATGCATGCTATGAAAGAGAATAATGTACAGTAAACAGCCTATATACCCAGTATAACTTCTGTGACTCTCCTAATATGTAAATTGCTTTATTCATATTGTTAACCTCTTGGCCTATATTCATATGTGTGTATATATATATATATGTATATGTATATGTATATATATGTGTGTGTGTGTGTGTGTGTATTCACCAAAGTTATACTAGGCATATGAACTATTTAGATTACATAACTATGTACATTATTCTCTTTAATAGCATGCATGTCCCTTTAATTGTGCCTGTCAAGGAGGATGAAGTCAGGCATAGAGGTGATTACTTTCTATCACTCAGTAGCCTGACTGAATTCACCTCCAACAAGTGAGCTGTAACATGGCCTACATCCACACGTTCATAACAAACCAAATTTCATGAAAAAAGTTACAGTGTATTTTGTGGATAAGCTCACTGGCGGAGCCATAGAACTTTTGAGACAACAGATAGTTAGCGTTAGCGTTAGCATTAGCATGTGCGTTAGCCAGAATCAAGCAAAAAAAAAAAAGACTAACCTTTTTTTCCATAATCGTCTTGTTCTTTTTGGATCAGAACCCGGAAGAATATATTTCCTTTTCAATCGGACTCGGTCCATTTTCTATGTTTGTCAGCACTAAGATGACTCACCTACTGCTTCAACCAGAATGCTTAGCGCGACAGAGCGTGGGGCATGGAGATCGCGCATGTGCAATGATCGAGCGGGAAGTGCGATTCAGGCGCGAGGAGGACCGTTGAACAGGGAGAGAGACAATAAGGAGGAGGTAAAACATTAGGCTACTTTAAAGTAATTTTCTTTAGCAAAAATGTCAAGATATAGGTTTGCCCTTGTTAGCTGGGCAAAGGGACCTGACAAAGATAAAACCAGCATTGTTCCCATCAGCTGGATAATTGATTTTGACCCAGCTGATACTGACAAGACATATTTTGTGGAATGTCGTTCAACTAACCACAAGAAGCCTGCTAGTGGATGGCCCGTCGAACATGCTTTAATTCTTCAGCTAGCAGGCAAGTCGGTCTTTACACACTCTCACACTTATTTCACTTATTCCCTACAAGTTATTGTATTAGCAGATACAGCTACAGAATGTCTGTTCTGTTTATCTATCAAAATGTGTATCCCACTTTTGACTGTTTTACGATATAGTATTACCTGCATAGATAATTTTTAATAAACAGAAAATACTTTTTTTAGGTAGGTGACAAATGTCAGCCGATTAGGAAAGAGTATATATTTATTATCTTAGATTTTATAATGTTTCAGTTCTAATTTTGTCAGCTCAATTCTTTGTATCACTTCCAATTTAAATTGTTAATCTGTATAATTCTCTCTCCTGGTTGGACACAAGTGGAACTGAAACTAACCTGAAAATGATTTTCTGCAAGGTCTTTTTCCATTGGCCAGGTGGTTTACAGGACTAATATCAATTCCATCCATAGACACATACATACTTGGAAAAAAAAAAAAATCATGGGACTACCTCTCTAAAGAAGTCTGAACATGGGACACAGTTATTTTTTATTTATTTGGTAGTATTTATTATTCACTGTAATGGTGTTGATTTTTGGCATTCAGAAAATCTATCTTTCTACATGAATGTAGAAAAAGAGGCTACACTCAGAGCTGCTGAGCGGGAACTCTATCCAGATAACATGTCGGGCAAGAGGGTGAGAAAAACAAAACGCCTGGACTTTGGTGATGAAGATACCAGTACTGGCAACAAAGCCTCTGGCTCTGGAAATCCAAAACAGGTAATTAAACAGCAGAGATTGATATCACATTAGGGATCATTTGTGTATTGTATTATCCGTGATTAAATATTAAAAATGAACATCTTTGCCCTAAAGAAAAAAGCCAAGGTTGCTGCACAAAGACAGGCGGAGGAGGAACTACTGTCAGAGGACAGTCAATTCAGCTCTGATCCAGCAGAATCGTTAAAAGCCAGGGAAACAACAACTTTACCAGAGACCTGCAGAGCCAGATCAAGGCCTTACAGAAAGAAAACATCAAACTGCGGAACATGGTAGTTAAAGGCAAGTATTGAGTATTATATCATCAAATATTACTCTCTATCAAGTGGTATTAATCCATTTAGACCTGAAGGTGATTCTAAAGACGCTTTCTAAATCTGCAAAGCATTCGCTGCCCACCTATGTGGTCAGATCGGTTGGCCACATGCATTTTCAGAGCATGTTTGAAGAATTTAAAAAATGATAATACCTCAGATTTATATAGCACTGTACAAAAGGAATTCAAAGAAACAAACAACTTTATTAAGAAATAACTATTTAAAAGACTAAGAACTTAATGAGCAAAAATCACTGGAATTAAAAAGACCAAGAATTAAAATTAGGAGGGGAAAGCAAGTCCAAAAATGTGGGTTTTGAAAATGTCAGTGGTCAAGGATGACCCTTGAAGAAACATATTTGTCATAAGCAGGAAAACTTGTTCCTGTTTCGATGTGTTTATTTCAATGATAAGTCAATTGATTTGTAGCTTCTTGGACAAGTTCACCTCTAATTGGGGTTAATATTTGAAAACTGGAGATGTGGTTTTCAGACACATCTTCTATGGCTTCTGTGGTTGCTGTCTGTATAATCTTGTAGCACTTTTTTTCTTAGAAATTCCAGCGTTGTTGGTGGACGTGAGAAAGCTTGTCTCCATCTACAACACCACCAACAAAGATGTTGACGATCGCCCCACCAAAGATGTTGACCCCGATGTTGACCCCGATGCTGAGAGTAAAAGCCCAGGTGAAATGTCACTTTGCACACCTTGCAGACCTTTGGTAAATTTTGAACAAACATTAAAACTTAAGCTTTTTTGGCATTCTGTTGCTTGTGGCAATAATCTTTGTTTATTCCTTTGCTTATGTTCTTATTTATTTGTTTACATAAGGTGAAAATCGGAAATGATGGAACCGTCACTGTCTCGTCACATTGTTGGGAGACTGCAAAAGCTTGTACCACCCCCAATGGGATGGCACGGGTACTACTGATGGGGCTCTTCAGTGAGGATGTCCTCCTCAAGTCCAACCTGAAAGGAGGGGTCAGCAAGCTGGATCCCTCTGCTGAGCGTCGGCAGGCTCTCGACCCGAGGAAAATTCAAGCTTTACAAGGTAAATAGTTTTCAGAGTATGGGGGTAAAATTGTCTCAAGAAGATTAATTAAATATACAAATACAAATATACAAATATAAAAACCCTGCTGCTGCCTGCCTGCATTGACACTTCAGCTGCTTTTGTTAGTTTGTTTGGAGATGGAAGAACCAGAAACACCAACTTCAAGTTCAACCACAATACATTTACAAATATACGTTTATTTATACAAATACATTTATTTATTTGTATGTCATGTTTTTATATTTGTATATTTGTATTTGTATATTTATAAATGTATGAATATTTGTACATTTCATTTGGATATATATAAATCTTTTTGAGACAATTCTACCCCCATATCAGAGCAAGTGCTTTCCAGTTTTGATTGCATCTCTAGCCAGGCGGGGGAAGGGGGTCGGTTTTCGCGAACCAGAGGGGCAGCAGGAGGAGTGAAGAGGAGGAGAGTAGCCTAATCATCATTGCTGTTCTGTTCCACAGATGCTGTTGTAAACCAATTTCCGACGGCCAAGGAAGCTGATGTCAGAAAATCTATCAACAGTAGAATCTGTGAGCTAAGACACCAGGTAAAGCGCAGAAACATGGTTGATTTAAGTCGTTTAAATCAGTGAAGAACCAAGATGGACTCCTAACCAGGATAACAGACTGTTCTTTTGGCAATTTATTTCTTTGCTTTTCCACAGTTCCAAAAGGTCTTTGAAAGTTTGTACATTATTATTTGTGCATTTTGTTTATAGATATTTTATTTATATTTTATAACAGCACTGCTGAAAATTTGAAATAGACATTGGTCATTCGAATTGCTTTAATTTATAATTTATATTTTGTATATTTTCTGTTCAATGGCATTCTTTAAAAATGTTGCACTGTCGGGTTCAGTATCTGTGCCTGATTAAAAGAAAATAAAGGTGGCTTTTGATAAATTACCCAGCCTGTGTTAATATGTGGTATAAAGGTTTGCGCACATATTGCAGGTTGCATATTTATTAAGTATTCATATATTTTAGATGTTACATGTACATAATGTATATATCACCATATATGTACATACATTGTATGTGCATGTTTTCATATATGTATACATATATTGTGCATACATTTTACAATATATATACATATAAAATATTTTTCACAATATATTGAACACATATCAGTACATATATTTAATGTTTTTGTTTCCATATAATTTTACATATATAAAATGTATTCCACAATATACTGAACATGTAGCTGTACATAGATTTCATATGTCTCCATATAATTTTACATATATTTAAAATGTATTCTACCATATATTAAACATACATGTGACACTATATCTTTACATATATTACTGATACATTTTCCCATATAAATCTGAATACATTATGGTGGATATTTATAAATATAAAATTGCATATATTTTGGGATATATAAACACACATATATTCAGGTTTAATATAATTCAATATATTGAAAGCGGCAATTTTTTGTATATTCTGCAATATATTGCAATATATTACACAAATATATAATATATTGTATAATATATGTATCATCAATATATTATGAATATATTAGAATATATTACAATACATTTCAAGTAATATATTGGTAAATATATTTTCCTTTCGTAAGGGATGGACAATGTTGAAAGCCGCAAAAGTCCAAATAACTGCATATTTAAAAACCAGCAAGTCTTAATTCCCACTGGTACGTGTGGGAAAAAAATTCAAGACAGAGATGGGCAAGTGCAGGAAGAATGAGAGGAGATTAAGAAAGAAATGTACGTGACTTCCAAACATACAGAGGAGGATAAGGGTTACTTCTCTATGTCCTACATGAAGGACCTTAAAACAGGAAAGGACTCCTTCATGTGTTACAATGTCACTGTAAAGTTAAATGGCAGTGAGCAGAGTACACAGGTGTCAGAGGAAGTGCACGGAGGTGTGCTGCAGTCTGTCCATGAGTGTCAGTCCATACTTGAAGAGGAGTCAACATTGGATGCCAGTTATGAAACAACGTTACTTCTCTAAGTTAAGGTGAAGTTGGTTGTAGTATGTCCCAATCAGGAGACATCAAGCAGTAAAACAGCAGCACGTCCTCTGCCAGATATTTTCGACCCAAAGGAGGACAGAGTCTGCCAGACTGCCATTTGTGTCAGCACAGCGAGGTGGACTTGGGGCGGGACAAACAGGTTGACAGACACATGAATGAGAATCCAGGAGAAGGATGAGACGTTATGATTTGAGTTAATGAAGCTGATGACCCATGTGGCCAACCAGACACCTGGAACTAATGGTAGACAATGGCAGCATCCTTCTGACCTCACATTCATGAACTACCAAAGACACTTTGGAAACATGACACCAACAATGCCCTATCATGAATGGCAGGCCAAGAACTGTCCAAGACACAAGTGCTTTACCCACATACCCAAACTCTTTAACCATTTATACACTGTCATAATTATAATATATTATTGTGTGCCTTGTCTTTTGTCTTTTTTTTAAATAAATGTGTCAAAAAATGTCCTTTGTGTAAATTATTTTGCCCCTTTTTTAAGGAAAAATATAACTTTAAAAATCTGGCAAGCATTTGTCGTTATTAAATGTTGTAAATGCTTAAAACAGTGTAAAATAACAAAAAAGTTTAAAAAAAAAATGGATTTGAATTTTCAGCAGGTTTCTCTGTATAAACAACTGAAAATGTAATATGGAAAAAAACTGAGATAAAAAATGAAACATAACCTATTTCACATTTTGTCAAGCAGTTCTGTTTGCCTAGAGCAGGGGTCTGAAACCTTTACAGTCAAAAGAGCCATTTTTAGCCAAAAAAGGGGTGGGGTGGGGGGGTGACTGTCTGGAGCCGCAACTATTAACTATTAAATTATCTTTTCCCTAAAGACTTTTTTTTCTGGTAGATGTAGCTTATGGAGACTACCGTCACAATTTAGAGGAAAAAGACACTGAGCCATAGACACAGTCTTTGATATTTTAGTTGATTAAATATTAACACTTTTTTTGAAATTTAGTGTACAACATACTGCAATAGATTTTTGAGTTTTGTGCCTAATTCAAACTTCTTCAAACTTTCTGCTGATTTTCAGTTGAGATAATTTACTATTCTTCTTTAATTAATTTATAGTAAAAGTTAAAGTTAGAGAAAGTCAAAATTTGGTCACAGTTAACTGTGAACCTGATTTGTTACTCTTGTTGCCGTAAAATTAAATGGTTTATGCTATAATTTTTTAAATACAACATTTTGGGGCTTCTAAAATTCAAATATTTAAATTTATCTAAAGAAAAAGTAAATTATCTCAACAAAAGATCAGTAGTTGGTAAAACTTTTTCAAAACTAAAGAATCTGACTTGGGCTCAAAACTGATGTACTATGTATGTAGTATGTTGGCTTGAAATTTTGAGCTGCCTCAACTTTTTCATAGACCTACAACAATGAAACATGAAAAATATTATAAAAATATAATGTTATTTCCATATAATTTTTTGCCAAAGTCACAGGCAGCCACTGGAAAGGAGCTGAAGAGCCACATGTGGCTCTGGAGCCTCAGGTTGGAGACCCCTGGCCTAGAGCTTTCAGTGTCCATGCTACAGGTTGTTGTAACTCTTCATTTCCAGGCGTTTTTTAGCTGCAGTTAAAGTCTTTGAAGCAGTTCCTGTCCAGCTGAACACAGAGCCCAATCTTGCACTCCTCACAAATCCAGGGTGTGCTTCTTTTACAGAGAGTGCACTGTTTCCTCCCCAGGCTTGCCCTTTTTCCAGTGTCCTCTCTGTTGCTGGTGGGGACAGGAAAGTGGCGTTGAGTGGGGGGCTTAGGTGGGCCAGTCAGCGGCACGCCAAGCAGCTTTGCACACAGCTCATCTGGTCATCATCATCATCATCTGGTGTTGAGGTGCCAGTGGTGCGAGGGGGTTGGGCACCAGGGCTATGCTTAGTGATGAATCTGGGTGGGTGAGGGTCGATAATGTTTGGGTCTTCCTCCGTTTTCCAGGGCTCCTGACGATGCGGTCACCAGTTACGAGGGGCATCACCAGCAGCATCAGCACCTCTACTGCTTCCCACTCTGTCCCCACCTTGTACCAGTGCTGGTGCTAGTGGATGGCTCTTCATCAGAAGAATTTCTAAAAATATAAAGATATATCATAAGATTAGATAAGATTTATAACAGTATAAGAATAGGAAAAGTAATAAATATGACAGGTAAAGTAAAACAAAGTGAAGTAAAAAACTAAGCAATAGTAAAGCAATTTGAGACAAAGCCAATATGAAAAATTACACTAGATATTGAAAAACATTGTAATAAAGCTGGGAGTAAATATTCAGTGTACACAAACTGTATTACTTACTGTGATTGAGATGGTGACACTGTCTCCTCCTGTTCATCCTGCTGCCCACTCTCCTCCAGAAATCTTGGTGGGACTTTACTCTCCCTGGTTGATCTCCTCAAAATTTCTTCCACCAGTATTTTCAAAATTACTATCAAGAAAATCAATGAAAACACGAACATGAACTATGGTAACAGGAACGCTGTCCAAAAAAAAAAAAAGGAATAATGGCAAAAATACAATGAAAATTCGGCAAAAACACACTCCAAAATTCTCAGAAACAATACTTATACTATTATTTACAAAACTACAATATTATTTACAAAGAAAACACCACTAAAACGCTGTTAAATACCGTTAAATGGCTACACAAGTCCGTTTGTCAATTATCCGCTGCTGTCCATCCGCTCTGCTCACTTCCACCTCTCCCCCACCAGTGAACTTTGCCACTAGCTAATTTCGTCGATAGCGCAAACGGTGGTAATTTCAATTTTGCATGTCACTTTCTGTCTCCGGAGACAGCGGTCGTAATAAGAGGGTTAAACATGTCAAATAATATACACGGAGCCAGTTCAATACATAAAAAAATAGCATACAAAATGGAGACGTGTGGCACAAGCTAACGAAACGAACGAGTGAGTGCACCGCCATTACGGCTACTCATGGCAGTCAGTCTCTTCACCAAAATTAAGTCAACCAATTTCACCGGTCATTTAATTCTTCTACTTGAAGTTATCATTGTACATCGACATTTTCTAACAAGCTACAGCATTTTATGTAAGGTTTAGACACATTACTAACCTGGAGTACAGGAAATAATGGAGAGGCAGGGAGACGTGGCTTTACGCTACTGAATCCTCTGTAGTTATGAGGGGTGCCAGTGCCCGATCCGTACCCGGAACACGATCCGTTCCAGATGCTTCTGCGCATGCGCCAGCATTTTCCCCCTTCCCCGTTATGGCTGGACACCTACGTACGGTAACGCTGTTTGGACAAACTTTATGAGGGCAAAAACAATAAACAATATCTGTCCTGCTGCTGAAACTTTAAGGAAAAAGTTTAATTTTGAAGCAAATCCCTGTGTATTTTGTATGACAGAACATGAAACGATTGAACACTTGTTCTTTTCTTGTTCGACCACACAACTTTTCTGGAAAGATGTTTATAGATTTATAGGTTTATATGGATGGTCTGTCAAAGAATATATCTAAAATGGTGAACATCATTTTCATTGTGGGGAAATATCATATACATAAAAATAAATGGAAAAACAGCAAACCCTCCACAGTCTGTTTTAAAAATGAAATAAAAAATTATTTATCATCCTTACATATACTTTCAGAAGTAAATCAATGTTTATATGATTTATATGAAACCATGTCAAAGTCTCTTGCTCTTGAAGTTATAATCCTGTGTAATGTTGTTACGCTTAAAGCTCTTTAGCTGAATTATCAACCCCTACTATTATTTATTATTTTTTTTTATAAGTTAAATTGACTTTATTAAGTGATTTTTTTTTAAAATCCTGTTATTGTTCTGTTACAAATTGCAAAAACTGTTTTTGAAGAGTTTATAATGTAAAATGTATTTTATACATGTAAATGAGAAATATCAGCCATTTTTCAGAGTGTCGTAAAACATGTCTGTCCCTACGCATGTGCAGAAACGGTGCTGCTTCTGCGCATGCGTGGGGACGGATCGTGTTCCGGGTACGGATCAGGCACTGACAAGGGGAAACCAGCAGAGCTACGGTCATGGTCATAGACTCTGGTGTAAACAACGGTCTCATACTGCCACCTACTGTCATAAAACTGCCACTGCAAGTTATTGCCTGACTTAAAATCAGGTTACTTTTTCACAAAAATAAAGTATTTTCCAAACAAAATAAAGTGCAGACCTAATCTCCAAATATATGCAATAACTAATACACATCACATCACTATCACACATTAAGTGGGTATCACAGTTGTTCAGTTGTTTTCAGGGAAAGTAAATGTGTGAACATAGGATATTTTGGTGCATGGGAGAGTGGTTCTCAGAGTAACTGTATGAACACAAGATGTTTTACTTGATCAATAAGTTCTTTGCATATAGCACACAGCATACAGAGTGTGTAGAATAGGTCTGCAGGTTTCATTGATATGAGAAGTGAATACTGATTTTGTGTATACGATCTCATGTTTCTTTATTTTATTTGTTTTACAGTGGTGAAGAGCCTGACACTTCTGCTGCAGCACAACAGCCCATCCCTCCCTGTCTCACAGAGTCCTCATGAGGAAGCTGTCCAGCAGCTCAGCAGTGCTGATGCAGCTCTGGTTCCTTCTGTCAGGACACACAGGGACCACATATCTGTGTCAATCTCTGCCCAGAGTAACAAAAACAGTTCACTTTTGTATGGAAAGAAGACTTCCATACAATTCAGGCAGATGAAGCAGGTCAGTTAGTCTCCCTCCTGGATGTGTGAGGAGTCTGATGTGTCCCTCTCTCTCATTGCAGACAGGAACTGTTTTCAGGGATGGCATTTATAATTTTTAATGGACAAAAAATAAAAGTACTTATTTTGTAAATATGTTAATAGTTTTGGGTGTATATTGATTAGAGAGTTTTGCCTTTTTTCTTCTAATTAGTAGTACCAGACAGAACAATATTCTAATGTCAAAATTCTTGTTCCAGTACTTTCTTTGTGTGTTTTTTCAATAAAATTACGTGATATTAAATTTCCACCTGTTTTTTTTTTTTCTTTTGTTTTAATGGTCAAATAGCTACTTGTACATTTATGTGACATCACTGCAGCTTACGTATTGTGATAGCTTACGTTGTGTTGAAAAAAAGTTTTTAGATGTTTTTTGTGTATCATAGGGGGTATGTTTTACAAGGGGTACAAGCATTTTTACACTAAAAGATCAGGTGGACCTACAGGCAGAAAAGAATGCTTGTTCCCTGTGGCTCACTGTCAGAGTTTGTGTCTCCAAGGATGTGCCTAACCAACATAAAAAACATCAGGGTTTTTCTATTGATAGTAGTAGACAAATACATTCCATTCTAGGTTTTCATGTAAATTATTCAGTGTTATTTTCTTTATGGTGGAAGAGTACAGGCATTGTTTCAATACTGTTACCATACAATTACTGTGAATTATTTCTGCAATAAATGGTTCATGGACATCTTGCAATCTGTGTTATACTAAAGTTTACAGGGTAATATAAGTGCAGCTTTAAGTGAGGAACAATAATCCGTGCTCTTCTCTGTTGGATGTAAGTATTAATTAATTAATTAACGTCTTTTATTAGTGATAATGAGAGATAAGACTTGACAGTTGGCAGTAAAGTAATGTAACTAATATAAATGAATGCAGGTCAACCAAAGTAATATAATCTTAGATCATTATTATTATTATTATTATTATTATTATTATTATTGTTATTATTACTATTATCATTATTATTACCACATTTATAATGTCATATATATAATGTTATAATATGTCATGTTTATAATGAAATAACATTTACAATGTAGTAATATATCTATGTGTGCATTAATGATATGATTGGACCATACTCAGAGGTAGAGTTACTGTCCCTATTAACTAATTAGCCGGGAAATAACTCCCCTGCGCGGCAAAGTCGAAATATCGCGAGGTTTTTACGAAGTCACGGTATACTCGGACTATAAATTCTGCCCGCCCGCTTTCCGTTTTTTACGCGGTAACCACCATTCTAACTGGCAGGTAAGGTGAACCGTTAATGTTTCAACATGTTTGTTGTTTCCGTTTTATTTATTTATTTGTGTTTTAATGGTATATGAAATATTGAACTGGTCTGACTGTTGTTTATGCTTCATTTAATAATAATGAGTGTAATATGTTTTTCAGAAAATGGCAACTTCACCAGCCAAATTTTCATCTATCAATGATGACGAGGTCCAGCGGGTTCGGAAGGACCTTCAACTCGTTACTGTAAGTTCTGTTTGTCATTGTAGACGTTTGTGTTTTGTTTAGTATGTGTTTAATGGTAAACGTAAGCAAAGCCTAGTGTGGTTCTCCTTTTGAATTAACAGGCGGGTCGCGTTTATATTTGTGTTTCTTTAACACAAATTTAAACGCGACCAGTGTCTTCTGTCCGTGTGTGTATTTGTGTTTGTATGTCAGTGTACACAAGCAATTCATCTTTTTTTCTATAGTGTTTGCTTTCATGTTATGTCAAGTATAGGTTTAGTGCTTCATGAAAGTATAATTTCAGACATGAGCAAAATAGCCTGAAATCAAAACTAGTGAAAAACAGTTTGATAATTTTTAGTAATGTGAAATGTATGTAGAAACATGTCTCTGAATTTGCTGTACGCACACTTAGTATGCTTGTGGCCAAACAGAGTTCTCATGTCAATAATGCATTTTGTGTCTGGATTATATAGTCTGTAATTCTGTTAAAACTGATATTACAGAAGGTAAGAGAATAAATGTCAGTGTAATATAGGTTGAATTAAAATATGTAGTAGATTTGTGTTGTACCTTTACATTTGAGATTTGTTTCAATCACAAACTGTTCAAAAGGAAAAATCAAGTAGGATACATGGCTTCTTCATTTTAGAAACCATGTATACTGAGAGGAATAATACATTAATGAAACCATTAATTATTCATTCACCAACAATTAGCACTTTAACCTATATATGAAGAAATGACTGCCAAGGGGTTTGTTAACAGTCTGACTTTTACATCATCATATCTGTATGAACTATTATCTGTATTGTGACTAGCTTGTAACATTTACAATTGAAAAAATGCCATTTTTAAACCTAATAATAGGTTTTTTGATATGTTTTCTCCAATGTCTCATGAATCATCTTTGAAAATGTGTAGTCATGTTGTTTTATGATTGATATGCATGTTTCTTGTTTTGTATTTGCAGTATGAATGTATGGATCCTGGTGTGACCCGCCAGGAACTCTATCAGCATGCCAGGGAGGTCCATGCCAGTGTTATGGACGTTATGGTGCGTAAGACGAGATTGCTGCGGGCGGCCGATCAGAGGGCGTCCACACTGAGCAGGGAGGTGGAGAAGTTGCGGAGGGAGAATTCGCATTTGAAGGAGAAGCTGGAGGTTGCAGAAGCTACAGTTGAGTTTTTCAAAGATGGTAAGTGTTTTTGTTTAGTTGTGGTTTGGGTGTTGTGAAACATATGATAATAATGTTATGGTATTGTTATTTAAATGTGAAATTGGAAATTTTGCAGAGTCATCCAGTAATGGTCATGAGTCATGACTATGTCACCTGCTCTGTGCATTGGAGTATAAGGAAGTTTTGTTTTTAGCAATTTGATTGTCTTTAAAGTACTTGGTGACTTTAGGATCCTCATCTGTTGCTTTTCAGTATAATGTATAATGACAGAGAAGCTTCAATAATTATTTTGTTCATTGTTAATCCTAATTGTGTTATTATTTTATTCAAAGGTAGCTTAGCTATGTTTTCAGAACAAATTAAAATCAATATTATTACAAACATTTCTGAAAAGGCAGGATAAACATTTATTAGTTATGAAACTGCAACATAAACCCAACCAAATATGTCCAAAACTTTGGCCACAATTTAGTATTTTGATTTTGTGAATTGACAGGTATATATTGCTATTATCAATATATGTTTTAGATTGCATGATGAAGTATGTAGTGTCATGAAAAAAGTAAGTGTAATAATTTCATGTGTTTATAAATTCATTTATTGTATTGCAGATGTGACAGATGTTGCTTATCAGATGGAGGAGGAGGAGGAGAAGGAGGAGGACAAATGATTTTTAAAAATATATATTTTTGTTCTTATATTTTGTTTGTTCATGTTCCTTTTAATTGTTATGTTGGATTTGTTTTATTAATGTTCTAAAGTAAAAGTAATTGTTTCCTAATTGTTAGTTGTCTGTTTCATTTTGATGGTTTGCATTCAGTCTTATTTATAAAGTTAAGTGAGAGAGGAAGATAGAGTGTGATAAGTCAGGCACATTGTACACATTATGTGTTTTAAATTGAAGATGAATATCTTCCCAAATTCAGAATATGTTTACAAGTTCTGTTTTAGAGGTTACATAAGGTATCAAGACAGATTGATATTCTACAACACAAGTGTTTGAGTGCCATGATGCTACATGCATATAAAAATACAAAGTATGTACAGTGAACAGATCCCTCGTTTGTTGAAAATTCTTATGATTTCAAGTTTAGAGTAGTGAGAGTTGACAAATATAAGTAGTTTCTTATAGTGTACATAATTTCACCACAAATTCAGCTGTTATGAAAACAATAGCTGTCTATAATGTGAGTTCAAATAAGTTACCTTTCCCATAATTTACTGGAAATGGAATAAATGTACATAATTTCACTGAGTATTTTAATCCTGTTGGTGTAATGGTCAAATGAATGATTTTATTTGGTAAATACCATCTCAGTGGTAGTCTTTAGGCTGTTCATTTTATGTCATGTTATAATTTTTTATGACACTAGATGGTAGCATTCATGTTGTGTGTTCTTTTTGAGGATATATATATATATAGGAGAATTTAGAATGCAAATATTTCTAGCAAAAGGGTTTTGTAGCTTATGGTTAAAGGTGTAATTTAATTTGAACAATGATATTTAACAGTAACATAATCTGATTGAACCTAACCACATAATTGTTTTAGCACATACTGATCAAAACTGTGAAATACAAAAAATGAATGTAATATGAAACTGTGGTGTTAAAAATAAGTCATCAGTACTTTTTGACTAGACTTCAATTATGTCTTTTGGGTGCTGTTATGCTTATACTACATATCCACTGCAGTTTTGCGATTACATCCTGTCACTCCTGTGTTTAAGAAACAAAACATTTTATTTGGTATTATCTGTCTCATTAAGAAGTAAACAGTATACATTCCTGGCTTACTGTTTGTTTTTAACATATTAATTAACCTTAAATGTAGAAATAATGTACACTTTTAAATTATAATTCAAATTAATTGTACTAAGCAGAAAAACAGTATGTAAATGCAAGAGGACATTTATTTTGACAACTTCCGCCAAAGGAAGTGGATCCGGTATGTCCTAGCTTGCGCCAGCCTTGTCCCACCCCCTTCGTTACAGCGTTTCTGATTGGTTGAATTGAATTTTGATTGGCACGCAGGTGAAGCTATAAATACAGGCCTCCAACTTAACGGATTTAGAGGAGGCGGAAATTTTGAAACACGATTGAACAACTGTTTGGATTTTGACTACGATTTTTGATTTGGCGGTTGGCATAAGCTGGTTTGTGACTGGATCGGGATGGCAACACAGATAGCAGATGATGAGGACGATATGGATTATGATGTTTGGACTCCTATTGTAAGTGGAAGAGGGCGAGGTAAAGCAAACGGGAGGCAGGATAAGGAGGTAAGAGCGAACCGGTATGCTAGCCAGGGAAATAAAAGAGAGTTAGAGGAGAATAGCTCGGATGAAGGAAACCGAGTCATTCGCAGGAAAGTGGACAGGGAGGAATTTAAGATAATACTTAAATTCAGGAAGGAAGACGAACAAATGAGTCTAAGCCCTATAATGTTGTCCAGGGAGTTGAGGAAGAAAGTGGGTGATATAGAAATGGCCAAGATCCTTCGAGATGGGAGCTTACTGATACAATGTAAGACTCAAGAACAGAAAAATAAAGCGTTACTTATTGAAAATGTATGTAAAAAAAACAGTCAATGAAAGATATGTGCTGGGTCAGATTAAAGTTACTCGTGGAGTGATAACAGGCATTCCTCTCGATGAGGATCTGGAAAAACTCCAGCGGAGTATTCAAGGTGGTGAGGTGAGGAGACTGAAGAGGTTAATGAAAACAATAAATGGTGAGAGAGTTGACAGTTTATCAGTGCTAATAGAGTTCCAGGGCTTGGTGCTTCCGGATAAAATAAAGATAGGATGTATGAGTTTCCCTGTCAGGCCTTACGTTCCTCCTCCACTTCGGTGTTATAAGTGCCAGAGGTACGGGCATATAGCGAAAGCTTGCAATGGGAAGCAAAGGTGTGCAAAGTGCGGAGGTGATCACAGATTTGAGGATTGTGGAGAAAATGTACAGGATAAATGTTGTAACTGTGGTGGACAGCACAGGGTGACATACGGTGGTTGTGAAGTCAGGAAAAGAGCAGTGGAAATCCAACAAGTGAAAACAGTAAACAACATAAGTTATTCTGAAGCCGTGAAGAGAGTACAAGTACACAAGGGTGTGGAAGAAACAGGCAACAACAGTCAAGAGTCAAAATCAGGAGGAGCTCAGAGAACGCAAGCTAATGCAGAAATGACTGTGGAGAAGCTGATTTTGTTCATGGCTTATGTTATTAACTGTACAGACCAGGTGAAACACAAAACAGAGAAAATAAAAATTATTGTTAGGGGAGCCGAAAAATTTTTGGCTTTGAAAGATGTATCTTGGGAACAGATCAATAAAAGACTTGAAGGAGATGGGAAACCTGGGTTCACTGGGGATATGACCTAATGATTATCCTTCAGTGGAATGCAAGGAATTTGACGGCAAATGGACAGGAATTTAAAGGATTTATTGACAGTCTTCACAAAAAACCAGATGTTATATGTATTCAAGAGACGTGGCTTAAACCAACATTGGACTTTGTGATTAGAGGCTATAATAGCATACGCAGAGATAGAATGGAGGGAAGTGGGGGAGGTTGTATAATATTTGTGAAGCAAGGAATGCAGTATAGAGTATTGGAGAAAGGTAAAGACTGTGAAATGATTGTAATTGAAGTATGGACAAAAGATGGTGTTGTTAAAATAGTAAATTTTTACAACCCTTGTAGGAAGCTCTCATTAGAATTATTGGAGGAATTAGCTGTGCATCTAGAAGGGAAAGTTGTTTGTTGTGGTGATTTTAATGCTCATAGCACACTATGGGATAGCTATAATGATGGTAATGGGGATGTGATTGAAGAACTAATGGAAATTAAAAATCTAGTATGCCTGAATAACGGATATGGTACAAGAATCAATGTAAGAAATAACACAGAATCAGCAATTGATCTCACGTTAGTATCAGAAACAGCAGCAGGTAACTGTAATTGGAAAACTGTAAGAGACACAACAGTAGGAAGTGACCACTATCCAATAATAACTGAGGTAGGATTGAATTTAGAAGAGTATGGAAACAATGGATTGGATAGATGGGTTTTCTGCAGTGCTGACTGGGAAAAATTTAAGTGGATATGTGATAAAGATATGCAATATATCGATGTTAATCAAGATGTCAATGAATTAAACCTTTCTGTTTGTGAAACTATTCTAGAGGCAGCAAAACAAGCAATTCAAAGGAAAGGAGGTAAGAATAAAAGGAAAATTGTGCCATGGTGGACAAAAGAATGTGAGAATGCAATAAAATCTCGAAATAAAGCATTTAAAGTGCTAAAAAGAATTCATAATTTCCAGACTGTTATTGAATATCAAAGGTTGCAAGCTAACGTAAGGAAACAATTAAAAGTGCTAAGAAGAGCTTTTGGAGGAAATTTTGCAACTCCATAGGAAGGGAAACAGACATAACTAAAGTATGGGGAATGATAACAAGAATGAATGGGATTAAAAGAGAGTATGAGTATCCCGTTTTAGTTGATAATGGAAGTACTGCAGTGACAGATGAGGCGAAAGCAGACATGTTGGCAGACACTTTTGTCAAGGTGCATAGCTCAAATAATATTAGTGAAGAGGGGAAAAGGGGAAGAGAAGTTACAATAACTGAGAATAATACAATACTGCAATCAAATGAAGATACTAATGATCTAATAAATGAACCATTCACAATGGCAGAACTGAATCGTGCTCTTAGGAAAACTAAGAGGTCATCACCGGGGAAAGATCAGATATGCTACATTATGATAAATAAGCTGAGTGAATCATTTAAGAACGTCTTATTGGAGCTTTACAATAAAGTGTGGGAGAAAGGGAAATTACCACAGAACTGGAAAGAAGCACTGGTTGTGCCAATACCTAAACCAGGGAAGGACAGCACAAACCCAGGAAATTATAGGCCTATTGCCCTAACATCTAATATTTGCAAAGTAATGGAGAGGATGATAAATTAAAGATTAATATATTATATAGAAAGCAAAGGGTATATATCAAGATATCAGAGTGGACTTAGGAAAGGCAGAAATACCATGGACCCTGCTTTATGTTTGGAACATGAAATAAGGAGAGCACAAGTTAGTAAGGAAAGTGTAGTGGCTGTCTTTTTTGATATAGAAAAAGCATATGACATGATGTGGAAAGAGGGATTATTAATTAAATTGAGTAAATTGGGTATCAATGGCCCAATGTACAGGTGGATCAAGGACTTTTTATGTACAAGATCGATCCAAGTAAGAATAGGCAAGTGTTTTTCAAGAAATTTTGTTGTTGAAAATGGAACGCCTCAAGGCAGTATAATAAGTCCTTTGTTATTCTCTATTATGATAAATGATGTGTTTTTGAGTTTGGAGAGTGGGATTGGATACTCTCTGTTTGCAGATGATGGGGCAATTTGGAAGAGAGGTGGGAACCTGGAATTTATTGTGAAGAAGTTACAGGAGTCTATTGTTAAAATAGAAGAATGGTCATTTAAATGGGGGTTTAAATTCTCAGTAGAGAAAACAAAGACAATGTTCTTTACAAGAAAAAGAGTTGGCAGTAACTTAAAACTGAAATTATATAATCAAGAGCTGGAAAGAGTGAAGCAATTCAGATTTCTAGGATTGTGGCTGGATGAGAAAATAACATGGTCAGTACATATTCAGAAAGTAATTGACAAATGTAAGAAAGTTTTAAATGTGATGAGATGTCTTG
Source organism: Lutjanus erythropterus (assembly GCF_056507025.1). NCBI lineage: Eukaryota > Metazoa > Chordata > Actinopteri > Lutjaniformes > Lutjanidae > Lutjanus > Lutjanus erythropterus. Next base: position 1,863,350 of record NW_028146632.1, read on the forward strand.
TTGGAAGTGAATGGGGGTCAGACAGAGCAGCATTAAAGACCATTTACACAGGACTAATAAGATCTGTATTAGATTATGGGAGTATCGCATTTGGATCTGCAGCACATACATCTTTAAAAAAACTGGACAATATTCAATATCAGGCTTTAAGATTGTGTGCAGGTGCTATTAGAACAACTCCAACATCAGCATTGCAAGTTGAAATGGGGGAAATGCCACTGGAACTCAGGAGAGTACAGTTAACTCTGAGTTACTGGGTTAACCTAAAAGGACATAATGAAGATCATCCAACACAAGATACACTGAGGCCCTGTTGGGAAAAAGAGAGGAGAGAAACAAAAAGCTTTGGGTGGATAATAGAGAAAAAAGCAAAAGAACTAGACATATCAGAAATAAACATCAGTCCAACAGCTCCGCTCTCAGTAATACAGCCTTGGATACTTCCAGAACTCAGTATTGATCTCACACTGCTCAACAAAAAGAACAAAGAGAAGGGATTTATTTTACACCCACAGTTAATAAATGATTATTTAGGAAATAACTATTATGATTTCATTCAAATATATACAGATGCTTCCAAGAGTTCAAATAACAAAATTGGCATTTCATTTATAATTCCAAAATTTAACATCAAAGTAAGCAAGAGAATCAGTAATGAGCTGTCTGTGTACACAGGGGAGATGATGGCTATACTAGCAGCAGTCCAGTGGGTTGAAGAGGTGAGACCTTTGAGAACAATAATATGCTCTGACTCCAGCTCGTCAGTCATCAGCATGAAAAACAGCCATTCAGACAGCAGACAGGATGTTTTATTAGAAATACAACAAACAATATTCAGAATAAAATGATGGGACTGAGCATAACATTGGTATGGATACCAGCTCATGTAGGACTGAGAGGGAATGAAATGGCTGACATGTGTGCAAAGGAGGCAACAACAAAAAATGACATTGACATACTAGTTCCTTTAAGTAAATCAGAAATGAAGACCATAATTAAGCACAAGTTAAAAGAAAGGTGGCAAAAACAATGGGAAGAAGAAAGAACAGGCAGATGGCTTTATGGAATTCAACGAAAAGTAGGAGCGATGAGGAAAACTTCAAGATCCCGCAGAGAGGAAACTCTAATATCAAGATTACGATTTGGCCATTCAGGACTTCATAGCACACTCTGGAAAATAAACAAACATAACTCAAGAAACTGTGACTTCTGTGGTCAAGAGGAAACTATACAACATGTTATAATTCATTGTCCAAAATATGATTGTGAGAGAAGGGAACTTATATCAAACCTCAAAGAAATGAAGCTGAATTTGGACATAAGAGATATTTTACAGAGAAGTTCAAGTGAGAAATGTTATCAAGCACTGTTACAGTACCTTAGACGAACAAATCTGATAAAGAGAATATAACTGTTGTATTTAATTTAATTTAATTGTTTTTTTGTTTGTTTTTTTGGGGGGGGCTAGTAGAGTTAAGTTAGATTCCCGAGCCACACTCCATACCAGTTGGTGGCGGTAATGCACCATAACGTTGTTTGCCAACCGCCATAAAACACCACGAAGAAGAAGAAGAAGAACGGATTTAGAGGAGATTGAGAGGCGATATCGAGAGCGATTCGGAGCGATTTTGAGAGAGTTTGAGAGCAAGTTGGAGAGAGTTTGAGAGAGAGTTGGAGAGAGGAGAGTTGGAAAGCGATCCAGAGAGCTTCACAGCGATCCAGAGAGCCTTTCCTTCCAGTGATTCCTGTGGTTTCTTCAGCGGACTTGTTGCGGAGGCGCCGTAAGTAATTTTCACACAATTGAGGTACAAAGTGTACAAAGCGTTTTGTCCCTCTGCTGAACGGTTCTATCATAAACTAACTTTTATGTGTAGTTTCAGCCATATTTCACGTTACACTTTTAATGCCCTGAATGCTTTTAATTATATTTATAAATCGGTGTAAGGCTTTTAGCAATAGGGCACTTTGATCTCAAACTAACAGAAGATCAAGCTGTACACACAAGCTAAGTAGCCATGGCCCCACTTACCTCGCCATTCGGCTGCAAGAGCTGTGTCGACCTCGAGTTGGGTTGGAGCAGAGGATATCCACGCTGTATAAAATCCAAGAAGCTGAGAGACACTTGGATACTATCCTCTTCGGCCCCCCACAAGGCTCAGTCAACAGTGAGGAACTGGAGGCCACTGCTCCGTACTTGCCTGACGCCCCTGCTGCTCCGGCCACAGGGCCTTTTCGGCCCCGCAGCTCCACTCAGCCCGCTGCTACTGGTCCGTCCGCTGGCTTCATTCCAACGACTGCTGCTGCTGGTGCTCCGGCTGCTGGCTTCTGTCCACCGACTGCTGCTGCTGGTGCTCCGGCTGCTGGCTTCACTCCGCCGGCTGATACTGCTGCTGCTCCAGCCGCTGGCTCTACTCTTTCTGCTGTGGCCTGCGCTCCGGGTGCTGCGTCCGATCCTGCTCCAATGGATCCCTGGCTCCGGCTAGGGGCAAAGCCAAAAGCCCCAGTCAGTTCAACTCCATCACACCCGGAGCCCTGGGTTGCTGTCGGCAAGCGCGGAAAAAAGGGGAGGCTCTCCGCTCGCACTGCTGCAGCCTATGGCATCCAGTTGGAGAACCGATACGATATCCTCGACCCGCATGACTTTCCCCCACTATCCAGGAACCGGCAGCCTCCTCCACCTCCCGGGTCCAGCGGATCTCCATCTCCCTCGGTCAACATACCTGGACGAGCCTCTCGCCCCACGCCCCGCCGCTCAATGCCGAATTTCACTCCGGCTCCGCAGGGCCGTTACTCCGCCATCTCCCCCGTCCAGCCCCCGTACTCGGATACCTCACCGAGGGAGAAATCTACATCTTCGCCGCCATCAACCACCATCATCATTGGAGATTCCGTGGTGAGGAATGTGTGGATGAAGGGGGCACTCACGCTGTCTTTCCCAGGTGCCACCGTTACGGACATAACAGAAAAAATTCCAGACATCAGGAGATCTTATCCAGAGGCCGACAGAATCGTTATTCATGCAGGTACAAATGATATCTCCAAACAACAGTCCGAACTCCTGAAGCGGGACTTCATTCACCTTTTCAACGTGGTCAAACAGTTTCAGTCAGGAGTTTTTATCTCTGGCCCCACCCCCACCTGTGGCCGAGGAATCGGCAGTTTCAGCAGGCTGCTCAGCCTGAACACCTGGCTGTCCACTGCCTGTAGATACCACAAGATGGGCTTCATAAACAACTTTGATGCATTCTGGGAGAGGAGGCACCTTTTCGGGGCAGATGGACTGCACCTGAACAGATCCGGCAGCCGTCTGTTGTCCGCTAATCTGGCATACGGTATCAAGCACGCACACACATCGTCCACCTCTCCCTGCTACAAGCCCACACCTGCTGACCAGCCCATCAGTGATTGATGTCCCCCGGGTCCAAGTCACTATTATTTTAGTTCCACTTTTAACGGTGAGAGCTGCATTACGGGACTGGGACCCTCAGACTTCTCTAACAATTCATCTATCCCTGTCATTATTACCACCAGAGAACATTTAAAATACCACGACAAAGAAATATCCTCAGGCCCTAATCTCAATAACTTGGAATTTCTAATCATACGTGACCCCCCTGCTGTTCCTCCCCAAACATCGCAGAGGTCACTAAACATGGCACTTTTAAATGTGAGATCTCTTTCAAATAAGACCTTCCTTATAAATGACCTGATTTTAGAGAACAATCTTGATTGTATGTTTTTAACTGAAACGTGGCTCGGCACTGATGGACCTGCAACCCTCATTGAAGTCTCACCCCCACCAGTACGACTTTTCATATTCTATTAGAAATGGTAGAAGAGGAGGGGGGACAGCCACAATCCTTTTAGCAGCACATGGTTTTAAAAACATTTTATTTGGTGAATACATGTCTTTTGAATATCACTCTTTTCTTTTTAGCAGCCCTCCCACACTATGTCTGACAATATACAGACCACCCAAACGATGTACCTCTTTTATCACTGAATTCTCAGAACTCCTTTCAATTATCCACGCTAAATATAACAGGATTATTATTTTAGATGATCTTAATATACATGTGGACAATAAATCAGACTCTTTTAGTCTAGATTTTTTAAACCTAATTAACTGTATGAATTTCATGCAACATGTTACACAGCCCACCCACAACAGAGGACATGTATTAGACCTGGTCATAACCTATGGCCTGTCAGTACAGGTTTCCTCTGTTGTGGATGTAGGCCTATCAGATCATTTCTGTGTCTTTTTTAAAGTGAACAGTTTTAAGCAACAAGAAATTCCAGAACATACTGTAAGGAAACGCTATCTGACATCTGACGTGGCTGCAAGTTTTATTGATATTTTACGTGATATTCCTCCAGAGATTTTACCTTCTTCTTGTAATTTTATTGTTGATAATTTTAACAGTAAACTCAAGTCAGCACTGGACATAGTTGCACCAGTAAATCTTAGAAAGATTAAAACAAAATCAAAACCTATAATAATATAATAAAACTGAAGAGAAATTGCAGAATAGCTGAAAGAAAATGGCGGAAAAACAAACTAACAATTAATTTTCAAATGTTTCAGGAACAGCTGACTATCTACAACAAAGCAGTTAAAAATGCAAGAAGAGAACATTTTTCAAAATTAATCAGTAACAACCACAAAAATCCAAGAGTCCTTTTTTCAACCATTGACCATTTAATTAACCCTGTTTTTAACCGAAGTCTTGAACCAGACTTTTCATGTGAAGATCTTGCAGCCCACTTCAGAAGCAAAATAGATACTATTAGATCTAATATTTTACATTGTCAGTCTACACATTTTAATGTTTCAAAAAGTTCACCCTTAAATGAGGAAACACTGGAGAGGTTTGTCCAGGTGGACGCTGAAATGCTTGAGAAAGTTATCTCCCAGTTAAGTTCAGCAACCTGCCTTTTAGACACCATTCCAACATCATTTTTTAAAGACGTTTATAGCTTTTTAAGAAACGATCTGCTGACCATCATAAATCATTCACTTCAGACTGGCGTTTTCCCCACTGCTTTTAAGACAGCAGTAGTTAAGCCACTCTTGAAGAGGAACAATTTGGACACATCACTACCAGAGAACTATCGACCTGTTTCCAATTTGCCATTTTTAAGTAAGATTTTAGAAAAACTTGTTTTTAACCAGTTAAATTATTTTATGACCTCGACAAACACTGCTGAAATATATCAATCTGGTTTTAGAAAATATCACAGCACAGAGACAGCATTAGTGAAAATTGTCAATGACATCAGGTCAAACATGGACACAAAAATGCCGTCTGTCTTAGTGCTTTTAGATCTGAGTGCAGCATTTGACACAGTATATCATACCATTCTTTTAAACAGACTCCATAATTTAATTGGCATCTCTGGCACTGTTTTTAACTGGTTCAAATCATATCTCACAGACAGGAAATTCTTTGTCAGCATGGGTGAACACACATCTAGTTTTTATCAAATGAAATGTGGTGTTCCCCAGGGGTCAATTATTATATTAATAATTATTAATGATATTCTCTTAGCTATGATTGTAAAGCACTTTGTGCTACAATTCCTTTTGTATGAAAAGTGCTATACAAATAAAGTTATTATTATTATTAAGTAGCTCTTCAAAAACAAGTTTTTAATTCTACACTTAGGGCCCAACTGCGCAGGTTAAACTCATATATACTCTTGTATGGAGTGGTTATGCACCTCCTCACCCCTCTTTTGGGTGGTTTTAGTCGAAATTGAGCATTTTATAATGTTTTGAAAAATATGCTAATTAGCGTGCTAATCTGCTTATACATAGATACACATCTGGGTCCCATTTTTAGCATTACATATTCCTATCTATCCTTTGTCAGGAAACTCCAGATTTGCATCTACTTGAATACATTTCTTCTTCTTCTTCTTCATCTTCTTCTTTCAATCTTTCCTTTTCAGTTCTGAAAGACAAGAGAAAGAAAGAATGGAGAAGGTAAGTAAATACAAATTTGGGTCTGCTGTCTTCACATGATTTAAAGTAGGGTAGGCCTATTACGTTATTCAGATAAATAGGAAAACAGGATAAAATGGTAAAAGTTATTTATATGCCATGACACCATATTTAAAAGTACAGTCTACATCATGTCAATTTTTTTTTTTGCCCCTTTATAGTTGCGATTGTGTGGACTGTGTTTTAAGGAGTTTCGAAACCTGCCCCAGCACTTTAGGGTGTCACACCCCATACGCAATGAGGAAGAGCGCAAGCTGTTGCTCAAGTATGGGAGTGCACGGTAAGCCAAGTCAATTCTCAATTTTAATTGATATGGAAAATTTTGTATTTCTTTGGCTTTTCAATGACCTCACTTCCTCCCACAGAGTGGACAAACCACTAGATTGCCCCATGTGCGACAAAGGGAATTTTGCCAGGTTGGACAAGCACCTGGCTGACATCCATAGGATCCACGATCCTGTTGTAAGTTTGATGATTTCATTCAAATCACTTATGTTGTCTTACATCAGGCAAAAAAAATAATATATTATGGTATTTTGTGAGAATACTGTTGAATGTAACCAAGTAATATTTCGTAGGACCGCCAGGACGTCATCACTCAGGTGAAGCGGGCGTATTTTGTCCGCCAGCTTGCGGTCCTCAGGAGTTCTGACCCAGAGGTGCCGATGGTCTCCACCTTAGACATCGGGATTGATTTTCAATTAGGTGAGTATGACTACTAGTACTCCTACTTCTACTACTACTACTACTACTACTACTAGTACTCATGGACTTTGAAATTAATCTTCTGTAGATCCTGAGGGCTGTGAAAGTCTTCCACCTGAGTCTGAGGAGGCAAACAAAGAGGGAATCTCAAACCAAGAGGTGGATGTTGCAGAAACAGGGGTAAACACTTTGCATCAGGCAAGATGCATCTTCCACAATTGTATCTATGGGTGACATGTAAAATAGATACAAATCTGCAAGTCCATAGATGTAATTCTGTCAGTGGGAGAGGTGAAAATTTGACTGTGTAACCCTGACCCTAGTGTCTACAACCTATGGAAGGAAGACAGATAGACATTATTTTCTAGTCTTAGACTGCTCAAAGCACTTTTAAACTTTTTTCATGCATTTTTTTTTTTTTTGTTTCTGTTCTCTTGTTATTGTCAGGGGCTTGAGCATCTGGCAGTGGAGGAACAGCCCACTACATCATCACCTGTTCCTCTCCCACCTTCACCCAGGCCAGACATGACTTCAGCAGGTGCTTCGCTGGGGGCAACCGACTTGCCTGAGGACCAGCAATTGGCGGCGGAAAATGTCGATAGCTCTGGTTTTGGGTCCATGTCGGTTTCCTCCCTGAGCGTGGCTGGCAGTTCCTGTTCTGTATGCGCCACCCTGACTAAGGACATGGAAGGGCTTTTGAGTAGAATTGAGAAGCTCGAGAAGAAGGTCCAGCACATGTTTACTCCCCAGAAAAGACCTTTCCCCCACACTGGATCCGCGCAAAAGGGGGAACGAAACCTCAGCGACCTCAGGACCTCGCTGTATGGTATGTATGTTTTATGTGTATTAGCTGTGATATTGACATAGATTTGTCCATGACTGTTCTCATTCGTCCAGGTCATTGTAATCGATACAAGCTGAAACTGACACTCACTCGTTGTGCTGCAGGGAGAATACTGCTCGACTTTGAACATTACCGATGCAGCGGCCGGGCGAACCCCCGGGCTAAGGACAATGCCCGTCTCGCACGGAGCCATGTCCTGCGCTTTCTAAAGTTTATGATTGCCGCCGATCATTCAATGGACAGCAGTGACAACATGCTATTCTTGAATAACGTGACGAGGTTGCGATTGTAAGAACCGCTTCAGGAAGGAGAGCAAGTTGACGTCAGCTGACATCAGCAAACTTCTATGAAATGAAGCGTCTCCAGTCGAATGTCGGCTCCAAGCTGGTCACCCATCGACAGCAGGTCCTGAGGAAAAAATCAGGTAATCGGAATTTCAGGAAAAGATTAAATTGAAAGCAAAACGACTTTTTGAAAAGTCTCATGTTTCGCCCTGCATCCAAGAAGCCGGTAAATGGAATGAATGCATTATGTAATGTTTAACACAATGACAGAGCTCTCAGAAAATGAGCTAATGACATAAGGTCGATTATTCAATTGTTTTTACAGAAAACCAGATGGCAGCTGAGGACCAGCTGCGGTTCCTCTCAAAGGCCAAGCACAAGATCCCTGAACTACTTGGTAAGTGGTACACATACTTTAATTTTTGTAGGTGTTTCCTGTGCAAAGTTACTGGGGAGGACACATATTCCCAGAATGTATCTATGCGTGATCAAAAAAAATAGATACAAATCTGGACTTCCATAGATGCGATTCTGGATGCCAGTTAACTCCTGACTTAAAGGAGATAGGGTGATGGGACCACGACCCAACCCCCCCCTGCCCCCCGTTTGTGGGGGTCCTGGATCCAACATAGCGTTCCAGATTTGCCAGCATGTTCGAGAAATGTATCTATGCGTGATCCAAGAAATAGATATAGATCTGTACTTCCATAGATACGAGTCTGGAAGCTTTAAAATTTGATGGGGTCTGGTATCTGCAAGCCAGTGTATCCCATTCTGTCAGTGCGGGATACCAGAATACTTCACTAAATTGTCCTTTCCTTTCTTTTGTTTTTCAGATGACCTGTTCGTGAAGCCCAAAAATGATGAAATAAATCGAAAACTACTTGGCTACCTTTTGGGCTATTTTTCCATCATAAGTGGGCACCGATCGGTCGTTTTTACTAACATGACCAAACGTCAGGTCCAAAACGCTGAGGAGTTTGACAATCAGTCCAAATTCTGAATTCTTGTGTTTTTCCTAATGTATATTATTTGAGACCATGAAAATGTAATCTTTGACTAAAACTGACTGAAGTTCTGAAAATTGCTGAAGCTGGAGAAAAAAAAAAAAAATTTTAACTGTCTGTCATCTAGGTGGACGACCACAAGACCGTGAGATCCTTCGGACAGGCAACTCTGTCACTTTTAAAGAAGGAGTAGCACTGGCTGGTACTCCTTCACACAATCAGTGACAAGAGAAAGAATCGCGGTTCCAAGTATATCCTTGAGCACGTCGATGGAAGAAAAGTCGAGAAGCCCAATCGGCTTCTTGAACTCGCATGGGCAAGTGCAGGGTGCAGGCCACCTGTTTCATTCAACCAAATTAGAAGCAGTGCTGCCACATAGGTGAGTGAATCCACGACTTATCGAGTCTCTATGATGTACGGTTCCAGAGTTATGGCCGATTTAATTCACCCATATAATATATGGTCATAGCATATGGTCACACGTACATGTTTTCTTTTCTGCAGGCCAACCATCATCTCAGTGTGGAGGAGAGAAAGGAAGTGGCTAAATCAATGTGCCACGACGTCAGCACGGCTGAACGTTTTTATGTCACTCTACCCGACAAGAGGGCGTCCCACCAGACCAGGGAGCTATGCATGAAGACCCTTCGCATGGAGGCAGAGGCAAAATCTGACAAACCTCCAGCACCACGAAAGAAAAAAAGGGTTAGATCCCCCTCTCCCTCCACCACCACCTCCGAGGACGGGCAGCCCATCCACTATGATGACACAAATTCAAGTGAGACTTCAATGTCCGAAACTGAACTGGAGGTGATGAAGAGGAGGCGATCGGACCATCGAGCCCAAAGGCCGCGCGGAAGCTGGCCTTTTCGAAGCCGGTTCCCATGAAAGAATTGGTCATAAAGCTGAAAAGGGTTGATCGGGAAGAACGACCGCCAGTCACCCCACCTCCATCACACGATCATGCCGGCTTGGCATTGGACCACGATCACGCCGGCTTGGCTGTGGACGACGATGCCGCCTGTGCATCGTACGCCCAACCCATCCTTCCATCAAACAGCAATGCCATGTTTTATGTGGTCCCGGACACAGCACTCTCCGTTCCGGGCCCATCGGCCGATCATTTTTGTTTTGTGTCAGACGCTCCGGCCTGTCTGGCACCTGAAGGCATCGATCTCACCGTCGCCACGGTCGTTGTGACGGAGAGCCAGCTCTCCGGCCCCACTTATTCCTAGGCATCCATGTCACCTTAGACATTTTGAAATGTTTGTGTTTTTTACTTGTTCTTGATGATTCTCTATACAACCATAATTATTCACTACCTCATGTGTGTGTTAAATACCTCTGTTATATTTTAAAATGTGTCAATTTGTTCATGTTCATTTTTGTGTGTTAAACAGAAAAGTCGTGCAATGTTCTCAACAAACCTGTGTTTTAGTAGTGTAGGATTTAGATGGTATTTTTTTAATGTGTGTATTTTATTCATGTTCATTTTTGTAGGTTCTTAAAAACAAAATTCGTGCAATGTTCTCAATAAACCTGTGTTTTAGTAGTGTAGGATTTAGATGGTATTTTTTTAATGTGTGTATTTTATTCATGTTCATTTTTTTAGGTTCTTAAAAACAAAATTTGTGCAATGTTCTTAATCAGTATTTTAGTAGTGTAAGGGTTAGATAATATGTTTATAATGTGTGAATTTATTAATGTTTATTTTTGTATGTGTGTCCTATTTGTTCACTACCTCTCTTTTATATTTGTTCATTTGAAAATTTATTGGTGTGTTTCTGTGTTCTTTTTTACAAAGTAAAAGACAAAATAGTTTCGTTCAACAAGTACTGTGTTTGTCCTCTCTTCAGCCTTCGCATCACACCAATTTATCAGAGAACACACATCAATAGAAATCAATAGAATCAATCAATGTAATTCTGGAAGCCATACAAGTCAATGGGAGTAGTGGAAATTTGACAGAGTAAAACCCTAAAGTTGGGCTAACTCGAATAACTCCTGATTTAGAGGAGATACAGTGATGGGACCACGACCAACCTCCCCATGTGTGGGGGTCCTGGATCCAACGGTGCCACCCCCGAGTCTCCACCACGTACGGTTCCAGAGTTACGGGCATGTTCGGGAAATGTATCTATGGGTGGTGCGTAAAATAGATACAAATCTGCACTTCCATAGATACGATTCTGGATGCCAGTTAACTCCTGACTTAAAGGAGATACAGCGACGGGACCGCGACCTACACCCCCATTTTTGGGGGTCCTGAATCCAACGGTACCACCGCCGAGTCTCTAGGACTCACCGTTCAAAAGTTGTTGCCAAACATGTGAGATAGAGACACGGGACCCTGACCTACCCCCCCATTTGTGGACCTTCTGGATCCAACGGTCCCACCCCCGAGCCTCTACCCCAAAGAAATTGCACAGAGTTGGCATTAGGAACGAAATGTTAGGAATGAAATGTCAACGCCTCCTCGATACGTTGTTCCTTTAAGGAGATATGACCATTTATCTAATTTTGGAATCTGGAATCTGGAATCCGGAATCTGAAATCTGGAATAATACGCCACCTGTCTTATTTTCACGGTATTGCAACAAAAATTGACATCCTCCGATTTTGAAGGTAAATAGATGCCTGCGATCAGAAAAATCATCCGATCGCAACGGTGATGTCCATAATTGAGTAGCACCTATATTTCAGTTTTTTCACTCGAGGTTAGGTGAGGTTCCTCAAATTCTATCGTCGAGCTGATCATTTCGTCCTTCTAGGACGAAGTTGGCCGGCCCTAATTTAAGACGTGTCCTGAATACATCCAGGTAGATGCTCAGGATTTTATAAATGATAAAAAATCAGGTAAGCTTGAATTAATTAAAGGGCATCATGCCAAGGCACCCAACACTTGTTTGTCCGAGCAGTTGTTGTTGGGGAAGGATGCGTGTGTCATGTTGTGTAAAAATGTAGACGTAAGCGATGGTCTGGTTAATGGTGTTTGTGGTACTGTCACGCACATAGTTAGTTCAGAGAGTAGTAAGTTTCCTCTCAAAGTCTTTGTTAAATTTGATGATGATCATGTTGGTGCACAGAGGAGAAAACGATCTGCAAGTGTTTCAGTAGATTTAGCTAGTTCAGCCGGTATTGATCCAGAAGAAGAAAAGGCCACAAACAAAGGTGGGTTGCGACGGCAGTTTCCTCTTAAATTAGCTTGGGCTTTAACCGTTCACAAAGTACAAGGTCTCACTGTAGATAAGGCTGTGGTGTCTTTGAAGAAGATTTTTGCACCTGGTCAGGCGTATGTGGCCTTAAGTCGTGTTAGAAGTTTGGCAGGGTTGATTATAGAGGATTTTGACGAGAAGACTTTGTACTGTAAAGATGGCATTAAGGATGCAATTGAAAACATGCCTCCCTTCTTGGTTGAAAATATTACAAGGCACAACATCAACACACATACCTTTAATGTGTTCTTGATGAATGTGCAAAATTTAAATCGACATCTAGCAGATTTGGTGGCGTGTACACAGCATTTGCAGCTTAACTGTATTGCTGTGACAGAAACGTGGCTGCCTGAAGTGCCCTCATTGGAAAATGTAAACATTAATGGTTATAGTTTTCAAAGTCAGCCACGGAGTTTATCATACAATAGTAATAACCCCAAATTGATTGAAATTCAAGGCCAACAACATGGTAGTGTTAGCATCTATAGTGCAAACAATTTGGAATGTAATGTTATCCGGCCACCAAATGTAAATATAGAAACATGGAATTTCTTATTAACTATTTACGCTAAAGTTATGGCAAATTCATGTCTTGTGGCAAGACATCAAAATTACATGCTATCCCACAGCCATGCCCTTCAAAAATAGCAAAATCTTTTCATAACTTTTGATCACACGCTTGTCTAGATGGTACACACCGGTTTTGACATCAATCAGAACATTTCTGTAGGAGGAGTTTGTTAAAATCCGACACGTGGAAAAAGCCAAAAATGGCCGCCAAATTCGAAATGGCTGACTTCCTGTTGGGTTTGGCCTATGCATCCAAGAGGCTTTTTTGTGCGTCTCTGTGTGATACATGTGCGTACCAATTTTCGTGCATTTCAGTGAAACTTGCTATGGGGGGGTGCTGCACTTTAAAGGGCGTGGCCAAGCCATACGGCCACGCCCGTTGATGAAACTCATATCAAATGTTCAGACCGGGACTGTATAGTATAGTGAAGTTAATGCTAATTTTTCATTTTTGGCGAAACATCGACTTCGCCGCTCCATCACGACAATGCAGTGACGTCATGGCACGATTTACATAATACACCATTACCAACATGTTAAAGACTTTTTGACCAGATTTGAGTTGGATATGGTCAACATGCTTGGTGCAGGACCTGAAAATGTAAAACATGTCATTTCCTGTTACCACCAGGGGGCGCTATGACAATCATGTAATATTGTTACATAAATGTGTTTAGGGCAGGACTATTATCCATCGTGTGAAGTTTGGTGCAGATCGGACCATTTATGCTAAAGTTATAACAATTTCATTTTTTTTGTCGAGATATCGAAATTCGCCCTTCCGCAGCGGGCGCGCCCTTCAACGTGTGGAATATTTTTTAATAACTTTTGATCACAAGGTAGTCAAGCTCGCAGAAACTGATTTTGAGGTCAATCCGATGAAACCTGTAGGAGGAGTTCGTTAAAATACAACACGTGGAAAATGGCCACCAAATTCAAAATGGCTGACTTCCTGTTGGGTTTGGCCTATGGGTCCAAGAGACTTTTTTGTGCGTCTGGGGGTGTTTTATGTGTGTACCGATTTTCGTGCACATCGGTGAAACAAGCTGCAGGGGCTGTTGTTTAAGGGGCGTGGCCTAGCCATTCTGCACCTCCCACCGCTGAGTACCATATCACACGTAAATTTCCACCATGACTGACGGGTATGCCAAATTTGGTGAGTTTTTGAATATGTTAAAGCCCTGAAATAAGCGATTTACTTTTGTCGTGATAATAATAATTCCTTCAGTTTCAATAGGGTCCTCGCATCAGTTCGGTGCTCGGGCCCTAATAAGAGGCCAAAGACTTCATGTCACTGATGATGAGCCTTGTTGATGTCTGAGTCGAGTCATGACTAAATTGTAAGTTGGTGTAGTCTACCTCCCAAGATGTAGGTGAACATCAGGATTAGGACTAGCTTTGTGGACAAAGACACCATTTATCCTCGTACACTGCATTTCTCTTTGTTGCTGCAAAGACACGTACCGTGTTGACACTGGTGGACGAGTGTTCCACATGTTCAGCAGGAACCAGCGGCTGACGGCTGCCGTTTGAGTCGTCACCTGTTGATGGTGTGGCCACAGGAGAAGTGGAAATCTGTGGTTTGGTAAAGGGATAGAATTGACACACACCCCTACCACAAACAGCATGGAGACACAAATTATTTAAGCCCCATTAATCAGTTTTGCATAGTAGGATGTTGGATGTCTAGTGAATAAGATTTTTGTAAGATGAATGCATACTTTAAGGACCAAACATCACAAGAAGAAAAATAATTATTTACAGACATCTGTTGCATGTCCTTCTACATTGTAAATAAGAAGATGGATAACCACTTATCATACCTGTTTGCGCCAAGGCCAGTCCGATTCACCATAATTGTAGGTAACCTCTTCCCCTGGCACAATGTCTCTGATTGCAAAGAGACAGAGGTGCGGCGTCCCGTCCACTTGAATTGGCCGCATTTTGCAGTTTGGGGTTTTGTGCTCATCATTTACTAGTCTCCCAAGTGACTGGTCCTTCAGAGATGCATCAAGACTATTTAGGAAACAATGGCATTAATGCACAACAAAAACATTCCCTATTTCCTGTTGTAGTGTTGAATAGTGTCATTCTAAATTAAGTATCAAAAATACCAACATATCAAAATACCTATGGATTGACTGTGATATTTTTAATGTGCTTAAGGTATCAACTGTCCAGCTGTAATAATTAGTAATATGTACTACTGGACCAAGTGTTGGTAGTGGCAGATACTCAATGTTAAATTACTTAGATCATGATCAGGGACAGACGACCCTAACTGGGACTTTCTAAACATCAATGAACTCTAATTACAAACTGCAGCTGCAAAAATGGCATATTCAGCCTTACTTACCACCAAGATTTCCCTTTCCATTGAAAATCAAAGAGATATAGGTAAATAAAAAACAAGTAGGCTATGTTAATGATATGCTTGTATCAACTAGGCCAGTAGAATCCATCTCTTACACTAAAGTTCATATTTTAGCAAAACTTATACATGTAGGAAAAGAATACAAGGCAGATAAAGACTGACCTTTGTAAGAGTTCACAAACACCTGTGTAAGACCGGCCTTGTCAGTTTTAAGTCTTATGTGCTTTTCTGCATCATGTTGTGGTGTCATCCGCACCCTCCTTCTGGAAGGATTCTTTAAACTGCAGTCGCCATCAGCCATCATTATCTGTTCACAAAATGTTCAGAAACACTTTTATGTGTCACATTTACCGCCCAATTAATGTGATATTCCAACAATTACTACTACTACTACTATCTAATTTTATTGATGGGCTACATCAAACTCAGAATCATGGACAAACTAACTTTAACTATTCAAATGGGAAACATACGGTACATAGTTGTCAAGATTTGCACAGTATTAGTACTAGGATCTAAACATTCAAATGTTTAAAACATGCATAACAAATCCATAAAATGCCCCCATACTGCTCATCTCAAGTAAACCAAGTGCTTGAGCTTTGCTGACTTGTATAATCAGAACAGACATGTCCCACATCCTGACAGCAGCTGGAATATATTGTCCCGTTCTATTTAATGGGAGACTGAAAATTCCACGACTTTCTGTTCTGATGATACAAGTCAGCGATCCTGAAATGTGTGTTTCTCTTCTATAATACACATTCTACATCGTGGAGGCCACATCTTTACACATACGGCTTCCTTCACCTTTCAAACGGGACAAAGCTCCACGAGAGAAGCAGATCCGTGGAGCTGTGCGCCACGGACGTACACGTAAAACAAGCGCGTCACACCGAATACGCGCTGCTACGGCGTCGCTTTGGGTTGTAAGCGTGCATGACATGTGTCTACATTTAAAGTAATGGGTTCATACGTGCAAAAGACACTACATCTCCAGGCGTGGAGAACCCTGTAAACTCGCAGACATTTTTTACCGCAACACTTGCGGCAACAGTTACAGAGTAGCGTAATTCCGCGGGAAAACCGCGGGCCTGGCAACCATTAGGATGCTACACATTTGAAGAAATTCAGCTAACTCTAGCTAGCAAGGCAGAGGGCTAATTAAGCTATCCAGATGAGGAATAATTAATGTTTTTGGCTGGCAAATATTATGTATAACTCGTTAAATTTCATGTGATTATGTTCTACAAAGGCGCTACTGGTCTACAGTCACTTAAGCCAAACATAACGTAGTTAGTTACCTGTCATTGTGGTGTTGACTCCGCGAGATGACGCGTGCCGCACCGTTTGGATCAAACCAAGTATGAGCGGCGGCGAGGGGTGATTCTGAGATGCTATAGCCTATATGATAGTAGTAGAAGATATATCGACTTATCGAAATATTATTTATCCTAACTATTTATTAAAAACACGTTAGTTAAAAACCTGTCGTTGTGGTGTTGACTCTGTCCATACTGCTGCAGTGGTGAAACTAGGAGACTCGGCTTGCTGCACCGTTTGGATCAAACCAAGTATGGGCGGGGGGGGTGAGGTATGCTGTAGGCAACATACCAGTAGTAGAAGATATATTGACTTGAAATCTTATTTGTCACAACTGTTTATTAAATAACAGAGGGTAACGCAAAAAGACAGCCCACATTTTTAAGTGCACCTCTGATTCACTTTCCATGTATGATCCATGGACTTCCGGGACAGTTTCTGTACAGTGTAACTCCCTGTCACTGACCATGTATTTTCCGGAGATTTACAGTATAACTTACGGTCACTTACCATATATGGTAATACCAGGACTAGTCCTGTGTAATTTCCCAAAACTTAACCTGTACTTTCCTTATATGAATCAGTAAGTATATGAATTAATTGTGATAAAAACAAATGCTTCTGCTTCACTCACATTTCAGTGATTTATTATGTTAATGTTTAATTGTATGATTTTGAATGAGAATAAGAAATAGGTCTGAAAATTGGCTCATAACAGGCAGGCTGGAGTCTACCTCTCTCAAGTGCACATCTGGAAGTCTGGAACAATACAGTAATGTAATCTTTGTAATGTGTGTGACTAAAGGAAGGGATGGCTTTGAGAGTACCACAGAGGCCACTGCTGGGGGAGCCATCTCTGTCAACATGGGAATCAAACCTACAAGCTTAAGGTCAAGACAGAGCTAATCATATAGACACATGATCATCTTTCTCAGCACAACTGAACTCCGCATGAGAGGTGATGAATTTTTGTGATGAGTAAAGTAGGGATGTAACAATATCAAAATCTCATGATAAGACCTCAATAACAAGTTCCCTGTACAATATTTATTGCGGTATTGCAAGGCATATCACCCCCTAGCACAATGTAAGCTGGACTAATAACTCTTTTCCCGGCCCACAAAGAGGAGAGAAGAGATGGTAGAGAGTGCCTTCTTGACTATGCACAGAACATACATCACATCTACCTCATCTGTTATATCCCTCATGCACAGTCATGGTCTGGGAATCATGGTTATGGCCTTAATGTCCTGGACTCTTAGTTTTTTGATTTTTGATCTTGTTTGTCCTGTGTTTTTCCCCATCCTGTGTTTCCTGTGCTCCTCTCCAGCCTGCAATTTCCCTCCACACCTGCCCAGCATCAGCCTCGTTAGCACTGCCCTGCTCCCTTTCCCCCCTACGCTTTCTCTCCACAATGCCTGCTAGTTTTGGGTCTGCTAGCCACCAACTAGTCTTCCAGCCTGCTAGTTCTTGGCCTGCTAGTCGCCAGCCTGTCTCTACTGAGCTGAAGCGATCTCCTGTCCCTGCTGTGCTTTGCTGCGGCAATAACGACCCTCAAACACCATTTGTTTGTTTACCACCAAAGAAGAAGAAAATGAATGAAAGGAACTATGTAAATATTCATTTTGGCTACTTTTGCAGTGGTAACATGTCAGAGCAAACAATTGTAAACAAAGTGTAAGTAGAAATATAGGTAACTCATTGGTCACAAAGAAAAAAGTTGTCTAGAGAGAGAGAGTATGATTAGAGTATTGAATTTTCACCCCCTTTTCAGGGTGGGCTGTTATCTGGCCAGGCTTCTTTTGTGTCTTTTTTGGCAGCTACGTCAACACACTCACATCATTACATGGCAGCCATTCTGGCCCTGTGGCCAGTCCATCACTGATTGCAGGTATTTTTTATTATTTGTAAGAGGGAATATAGCACTACACCAACAACTTGTTGTCAACCCATGATTGTCTGGACTTATGAGTATTTTAGGGCAAGTGTGTACAATTGATCTCTTCCACTGGAAGCCACATGGACAAAGGAGGGAAAGTGGATGGGGGGATCCACTTTCCCTCCTTTGTCCATGTGGCTTCCATGGGTGCTTTCAGACAGATACAGCTCTGGTTCTGGCTCTGGTTCTGTTCTGGAGTATCTGAACCTTGGTGCTTTCTGGTGAACCAGCCTGCGTTCACACCAGTTTGAGCAAAACCTAAGTGGGCGTATGTTAGTCTGCATTACTCAGGTACAAGTAAACACAACAGTGGCAACATTTTTGCTTTTATGCTGTCTCCGTAAACCTCCTTCAGTTTATTAATTATTTGGTCTGGTGTTGAGTGAACCCAGCCTTGGCCATCTCTTACTTAAGTTTAAAGATAAGAATTACTTTACTTTATTAAGCCCCAAGGGGAAATTTATACAGCTCACACACACACAATATCTGAATAAAGTCACGTTTGGGGACAGTGGCCATTTTTAGACAGAAATGCATGTTGGTGCTTGTAGAATATGATTATAATGAAAACTAGCTAGCCACCAGCCAGTCTCCCAGCCTGCTAGCCGCCAGCCAGTCTCCCAGCCTGCTAGCTCTGGGTCTGCTAGCTGCCAGCTAGTCTCTCATCCTGCTAGCTTTGGATCTGCTAGCCGCCAGCCAGTCTCCTAGCCTGCTAGCTTTGGGTCTGCTAGCTGCCATCCAGTCTCCCAGCCTGCTAGCTTTGAGTCTGCTAGCCGCCAGCCAGTTTCTCAGCCTGCTAGCTCTAGCTATAGGTCTGCTCACTACCAGCCTACAGCTCACACACACACAATATCTGAATAAAGTCACGTTTGGGGACAGTGGCCATTTTTAGACAGAAATGCATGTTGGTGCTTGTAGAATATGATTATAATGAAAACTAGCTAGCCACCAGCCAGTCTCCCAGCCTGCTGGCTTTGGGTCTGCTAGCTATCAGCCAGTCTCCCAGCCTGCTAGCTTTGGGTCTGCTAACCGCCAGCCAGTCTCCCACCCTGCCTAGCTCTGGGTCTGCTAGCTAGGCAAGGCAAGGCAAGGCAATTTTATTTGTATAGCTCGTTTTTACAAACAGTTTGTTTCAAAGGGCTTTACACAGCATTATGACAACATCCTCTGACCTCTGACCCTCACATCGACTGAGGAAAAACTCACAAGAAAACCCTTTAACAGGGAAAAAAAAAATGGAGAAACCTCAAGGTGAGCAACAGAGGAGGGATCCCTCACCCAGGACGGGCAGACGTGCAACAGATGTTGTATACAGACAAAGAAAACAATTTACAACATGAAATACGGAAATCATGGAAATGGAATCAGTCAGTTAACAAAATGATGAAGGCAGGGCAGGGCAGGGAGGGAAGGCCAGCTTAATGGGACTACTGGATGGCAGACAGGGTCATGAGCAGGGAGTGCAGACTGGTTTAACAGCAGGAGAAAGTAGGTGATGGAGGCGGCGGTTGGTTGGTTGATGCAGGGGGATGGAGCTCTGAAGAGATCTGTGGAAATACAGAGAGAGTGCGAGACACCAAGGCCAGACTACAGTGCAAGTGCAACAAATAATGGCAGTTCAAAATGTGAGGGGAAAGGAGAGAAAGGAGAGGAAGGATAGGGCTCCATGTAACCTGATGTGTCCCCCAGCAGTTTAAGCCTATAGCAGTGTAGCTATAAAATGGATCAGGACTACCTGAGCCAGCCCTAACTAAAAGCTCTGTCATAGAGGAAGGTCTTAAGCCTAGACTTAAATGTAGAAAGAGTGTCTGCCTCTCTGACCCATGGAGAGAGCTGGTTCCATAATAGAGGAGCCCGGTAACTGAAGGCTCTACCTCCCAGTCTGTTTTTAGAGATACTGGGGGTCACTAACAGACCTGCATTCTGGGAGCGAAGTGCTCTGGTAGGACAGTATGGAATAATGAGGTCTTTCAGATAAGTTGGAGCTTTGTCATTAAGAGCCTTGTCAGTAAGTAGAAGGATCTTGAAGTCTATTCTATATCCTACAGGAAGCCAATGGAGAGAAGCTAGAATGGGAGAGATGTGCTCTCTCTTATTAACTCTTGTCAATACCCTCGCTGCAGCGTTCTGGACCAGCTGGAGACTCTTCAGAGAGGTTTTTGGACATCCTGACAAGAGAGAGTTACAGTAGTCCAGCCTAGAAGTAATAAATGCTTGGACCAGTTTCTCAGCATCACTCTGAGAGAGGATATTTCTGATCTTAGCCATATTGCACAGGTGAAAAAAGGCAGTCCTAGTCACATGCTTTATGTGAGAACTGAAGGAAAGATCCTGGTCAAAAATGACTCCAAGGTTCCTCGCGGTTGGTTCAGGGTGATGCCATCCAGAGTAGCAATCTGATTGGAGAATGTGTCCCTGAGATGCTTAGGTCCAATCACAATAACCTCTGTTTTGTCAGAGTTCAGTAGTAGGAAGTTAGAAGACATCCAGGATTTGATGTCGATTTGATGGCTCTGCGTGCTGGTCTGAACTCTAGGTGATTGTAGGTGATTGCGGCGGCTAGGCTAGCTGGCTCCGCAGTAGCTAAGGGGGCCTGAGACGCTACAAGGCTAGCTTTCATGGTGCGGAGCCGGGACTCTAGCTCACTAAGCCTCGCCTCCAGGACTGCAAACAGACTACACTTGTTACATGTACCATTATCATTAAAGGAGGCAGAGGAATAACTAAACATCAGGCACACGGAGCAGGAGAGAGAAGGAGAAGTGGAGGGAGAAGCAGAGGGAGAGAGAGAAACCATAGCTATGCTAGATAAGTTTGGGTTTCTAGGACAGGTACGTTGAGTGGAGCAGTAAAGATAGGGTCCTGTGATAGACCTGAGTGATAAAGACTTGTGTAATGAACTAAGCGTAGTGTGCAGTGGTGCTTAAAGTGATGAAGTTAGCAGAAAGCTAGACGAAGGTTTGAGGGAGAGAGTCTAACTCAACAGGCACAACACAACCGGAAATGACGTAATGATGTAATATGCTCACCATAGCAGGAAGGCGGGAGGGTTCAGGGTAGCTACCAGCCAGCCTGCTAGGTGTGGGTCTGGTAGCTACCAGCTACTCTCCCAGCCTGCTAGCTTTGGGTCTGCTAGCCGCCATCCATTCTCCCAGCCTGCTAGCTTTGAGTCTGCTAGCCACCAGCCAGTTTCTCAGCCTGCTAGCTACAGGTCTGCTCACTACCAGCCAATTTCCCAGCCTGCTGGCTTTGGGTCTGCTAGCTATCAGCCAGTCTCCCAGCCTGCTAGCTTTGGGTCTGCTAACCGCCAGCCAGTCTCCCACCCTGCTAGCTCTGGGTCTGCTAGCTACCAGCCAACCTGCTAGGTGTGGGTCTGGTAGCTACCAGCTACTCTCCCAGCCTGCTAGCTTTGGGTCTGTCTCCCAGACTGTCTGTCTCCCAGTGGGTCTGCTAGCCACCAGCTAGTTTCTCAGCCTGTTACTTTTGGGTCTGCTAGCCACCGGCTAGTCTTCCATCCTGTTAGCTCTTGGCTTGCTAGCCTAGACTGCTAAACAATAAAGCCTTCTATTCGATTCAGTTCTATTCTATTCTAACAGGTGAGTGATATTCCACAAGGAGAAGAAACACACTTTTATCAGAAAGTTTATAGTGAAAACGGGGACATGTGCTTGATGTAGTTCTATACACATCCACTAGGGGCAGTGTTCAGGATTATACACAGATTGAGTGGGGGGGGGGGGGCGGGGGCTCACACACTCACACACAGTATCTGTATAAAGTCACTTTGGGGGACAGCAGCCATTTTTAGACAGAAATGCATGAGGGAGCTTGTAGAATATGATTATAATGAATACTAAATGGGGACGGTGAATTTTGTCCCCAATTGAAAAGCTGTCCCCAATCAACTGGTGTGTATTCTGAAAAATGTCCCAAATTTTGGCCTAAGTAAACACACACACACACACACACACACACACACACAAGTGAACACATCAGAATGATAGGTGGCTGTGATGTCATCAAAGGGAATGTGATGACGTCACAGACCCTGTGCTTTGATCTAGCATGGGCTCTGCGATGCCATCAGTGTTAGGTTATAATCCCAGCACCATCCCAGCCAACATATAACCATAGCACCATGTCATTATCTTACCTCCACTGGTTTTCGGGGGATAACTTTTGAAAGGATGGTGGTAGAGACTTGAAACCAAGCTCTGCACCCCCATTTTTGGACATTCCGGATCCAACAGTGCCACCCTCGAGTCTCTACGAGGTCGGGAAGTGGGTCAACCAGAACCTTGAGGACTCTGGTGCATACCTCGACTGGTTTCGGGGGATAACTTTTGAAGGGATGGTGGAAGAGACTTGAAAGCAAACTCTGCAACCCCATTTTTGAGCATTCCAGGTCCAACGGTGCCACCATCGAGTCTCTACGAGGTCGAGAAGGGACTGAACCAGAACCTTGAGGACTCTGGTGCATACCTCGATGGGTTTTCGTAGGATAACGTTTGAAGGAAAGGTGGTAGAGACGTGAAACTAAGCTCTGCACCACCATTTTCGGACATTCCAGATCCAAGGGTACCACCATCGAGTCTCTACAAGGTTGGGAAGTGGGTCAACTAGAACCTCGAGGACTCTGGTGCATACCTCGACAGGTTTTTGTGGAATAACTTTTGAAGTGAATGTGGTACAGACTTGAAAGCAGGCTCTGCACCCCCATAACTTTGTCTGTACACACACACCCACCCACCCACCCACCCACACACACACACACACACACACACACACACACACAACTGAACACATCAGAATGTTAGGTAGCTGTGATGTCATCAAAGGGAATGTGATGACGTCACAGATCCTGTGCTTTGATCTAGCATGGGCTCTGTGATGACATCAGTGTTAGGTTATAATCCTAGCACCATGTCATTATCATACCTCCACTGGTTTTCGGGGGATAACTTTTGAAAGGATGGTGGTAGAGACTTGAAACCAAGCTCTGCACCCCCATTTTTGAGCATTCCGGATCCAACGGTGTGACCATCGAGTCTCTACGAGGTCGGGATGTGGGTCAACCAGAATCCTGAGGACTCTGGTGCATACCTCGAGTGGTTTCGGGGATAACTTTTGAAGGGATGGTGGTAGAGACTTGAAAGCAAGGTCTGCTCTCCCATTTTTGAGCATTCCGGATCCAACAATGCCACAATCGAGTCTCGACAAGGTCGGGAAGTGGGTCAACCAGAACCTTGAGGACTCTGGTGCATACCTCTACTGTTTTCGGGGGATAACTTTTGAAGGGATGGTGGTAGAGACTTGAAAGCAAGCTCTGCACCCCCATTTTTGAGCATTCCGGATCCAACAGTGCCACCATCGAGTCTCTACGAGGTCAGGAAAGGACTGAACCAGAACCTTGAGGACTCTGGTGCATACCTCGACTGGTTTCGGGGGATAACTTTTGAAGGGATGGTGGCAGAGACTTGAAAGCAAGCTCTGCACCCCCATTTTTGGACATTCCGGATCCAACGGTGCCACCATCGAGTCTCTACGAAGTCGGGAAGTGGGTCAACCAGAACCTTGAGGACTCTGGTGCATACCTCGACAGGTTTCGGGGGATAACTTTTGAAGGGATGGTGGTAGAGACGTGAAACTAAGCTCTGCACCACCATTTTCGGACATTCTGGATCCAAGGGTACCACCATCGAGTCTCTACGAGGTTGGGAAGTGGGTCAACTCGAACCTCGAGGACTCTGGTGCATACCTTGACGGGTTTTTGTGGAATAACTTTTGAAGTGAATGTGGTACAGACTTGAGAGCAGGCTCTGCACCCCCATAACTTTGTCTGTACACACACACCCACACACACACACACACCCACCCACCCACACACACACACACACACACACACACACACACACAAGTGAACACATCAGAATGTTAGGTGGCTGTGATGTCATCAAAGGGAATGTGATGACGTCACAGACCCTGTGCTTTGATCTAGCATGGGCTCTGTGATGACATCAGTGTTAGATTATAATCCTAGCACCATGTCATTATCATACCTCCACTGGATTTCGGGGGTTAACTTTTGAAACGATGGTGGTAGAGACTTGAAACCAAGCTCTGCACCCACATTTTTGGACATTCCGAATCCAACGGTGCCACCCTCGAGTCTCTACGAGGTCGGGAAGTGGGTCAACCAGAACCTTGAGGACTCTGGTGCATACCTCGAATGGTTTCGGGGGATAACTTTTGAAGGGATGGTGGTAGAGACTTGAAAGCAAGCTCTGCACCCCCATTTTTGGACATTCCGGATCCAAGGGTGCCACCCTCGAGTCTCTACGAGGTCGGGAAGTGGGTCAACCAGAACCTTGAGGACTCTGGTGCATACCTCGACTGGTTTGGGGGATAACTTTTGAAGGGATGGTGGTAGAGACTTGAAACCAAGCTCTACACCCCCATTTTTGAGCATTCCGGATCCAACGGTGTGACCATCGAGTCTCTACGAGGTCGCGAAGTGGGTCAACCAGAATCTTGAGGACTCTGGTGCATACCTCGAGTGGTTTCGGGGGATAACTTTTGAAGGGATGGTGGTAGAGACTTGAAAGCAAGGTCTGCACCCCCATTTTTGGACATTCCGGATCCAACGGTGCCACCATCGAGTCTCTACGAAGTCGGGAAGTGGGTCAACCAGAACCTTGAGGACTCTGGTGCATACCTCGACAGGTTTCGGGGGATAACTTTTGAAGGGATGGTGGTAGAGACGTGAAACTAAGCTCTGCACCCCCATTTTCGGACATTCCGGATCCAAGGGTACCACCATCGAGTCTCTACAAGGTTGGGAAGTGGGTCAACTAGAACCTCGAGGACTCTGGTGCATACCTCGATGGGTTTTTGTGGAATAACTTTTGAAGTGAATGTGGTACAGACTTGAAAGCAGGCTCTGCACCCCCATAACTTTGTCTGTACACGCACACCCACACACACACTCACCCACCCACACACACACACACACACACACAAGTGAACACATCAGAATATTAGGTGGCTGTGATGTCATCAAAGGGAATGTGATGACGTCACAGACCCTGTGCTTTGATCTAGCATGGGCTCTGTGATGACATCAGTGTTAGGTTATAATCCTAGCACCATGTCATTATCATACCTCCACTGGTTTTCGGGGGATAACTTTTGAAAGGATGGTGGTAGAGACTTGAAACCAAGCTCTGCACCCCCATTTTTGGACATTCCGGATCCAAGGGTGCCAACCTCGAGTCTCTACGAGGTCGGGAAGTGGGTCAACCAGAACCTTGAGGACTCTGGTGCATACCTCGATGGGTTTTCGTAGGATAACGTTTGAAGGGATGGTGGTAGAGACTTGAAAGCAAGCTCTGCACCCCCATTTTTGAGCATTCCGGATCCAACGGTGCCACCATCGAGTCTCTACGAGGTCGGGAAGGGACTGAACCAGAACCTTGAGGACTCTGGTGCATACCTCGATGGGTTTTCGGAGGATAATGTTTGAAGGGATGGTGGTAGAGACGTGAAACTAAGCTCTGCACCCCCATTTTCGGACATTCCGGATCCAAGGGTACCACCATCGAGTCTCTACAAGGTTGGGAAGTGGGTCAACTAGAACCTCGAGGACTCTGGTGCATACCTCGATGGGTTTTTGTGGAATAACTTTTGAAGTGAATGTGGTACAGACTTGCAAGCAGGCTCTGCACCCCCATAACTTTGTCTGTACACACACACCCACACACACACTCACCCACCCACACACACACACACACACACACACAGACACACAAGTGAACACATCAGAATGTTAGGTGGCTGTAATGTCATCAAAGGGAATGTGATGACGTCACAGACCCTGTGCTTTGATCTAGCATGGGCTCTGTGATGACATCAGTGTTAGGTTATAATCCTAGCACCATGTCATTATCATACCTCCACTGGTTTTCGGGGGATAACTTTTGAAAGGATGGTGGTAGAGACTTGAAACCAAGCCCTGCTCCCCCATTTTTGGACATTCCGGATCCAAGGGTGCCACCCTCGAGTCTCTACGAGGTCGGGAAGTGGGTCAACCAGAACCTTGAGGACTCTGGTGCATACCTCGATGGGTTTTCGGAGGATAACGTTTGAAGGGATGGTGGTAGAGACTTGAAAGCAAGCTCTGCACCCCCATTTTTGAGCATTCCGGATCCAACGGTGCCACCATCGAGTCTCTACGAGGTCGGGAAGGGACTGAACCAGAACCTTGAGGACTCTGGTGCATACCTCGATGGGTTTTCGGAGGATAACGTTTGAAGGAAAGGTGGTAGAGACTTGAAACCAAGCTCTGCACCCCCATTTTTGGACATTCCGGATCCAACGGTGCCACCCCCATGTCTCTACGAGGTCGGGAAGTGGGTCAACCAGAACCTTGAGGACTCTGGTGCATACCTCGACTGGTTTCGGGGGATAACTTTTGAAGGGATGGTGGTAGAGACTTGAAACCAAGCTCTGCACCCCCATTTTTGGACATTCCGGATCCAACGGTGCCACCCTCGAGTCTCTACGAGGTTGGGAAGTGGGTCATCCAGAACCTTGAGGACTCTGGTGCATACCTCGACTGGTTTCGGGGGATAACTTTTGAAGGGATGGTGATAGAGACTTGAAACCAAGCTCTGCACCCCCATTTTTGGATATTCCGGATCCAACGATGCCACCCTCGAGTCTCTACGAGGTTGGGAAGTGGGTCATCCAGAACCTTGAGGACTCTGGTGCATACCTCGACTGGTTTCGGGGGATAACTTTTGAAGGGATGGTGGTAGAGACTTGAAACCAAGCTCTGCACCCCCATTTTTGGACATTCCGGATCCAACGGTGCCACGCTCGAGTCTCTATGAGGTCGGTAAGTGGGTCAACCAGAACCTTGAGGACTCTGGTGCATACCTCGACTGGTTTTGGGGGATAACTTTTGAAGGGATGGTGGTAGAGACTTGAAAGCAAACTCTGCACCCCCATTTTTGAGCATTCCGGATCCAACGGTGCCACCATCGAGTCTCTACGAGGTCGGGAAGGGACTGAACCAGAACCTTGAGGACTCTGGTGCATACCTCGATGGGTTTTCGGAGGATAACGTTTGAAGGAAAGGTGGTACAGACGTGAAACTAAGCTCTGCACCCCCATTTTTGGACATTCCGGATCCAACGGTGCCACCCTCGAGTCTCTATGAGGTCGGTAAGTGGGTCAACCAGAACCTTGAGGACTCTGGTGCATACCTCGACTGGTTTCGGGGTATAACTTTTGAAGGGATGGTGGTAGAGACTTGAAACCAAGCTCTGCACCCCCATTTTTGGACATTCCGGATTCAACGGTGCCACCATCGAGTCTCTACGAGGTCAGGAAGGGACTGAACCAGAACCTTGAGGACTCTGGTGCATACCTCGATGGGTTTTCGGAGGATAACTTTTGAAGGGATGGTGGTAGAGACTTGAAAGCAAGCTCTGCACCCCCATTTTTGAGCATTCCGGATCCAACGGTTCCACCATCGAGTCTCTACGAGGTCGGGAAGGGACTGAACCAGAACCTTGAGGACTCTGGTGCATACCTCGATGGGTTTTCGGAGGATAACGTTTGAAGGAAAGGTGGTAGAGACGTGAAACTAAGCTCTGCACCCCCATTTTCGGACATTCCGAATCCAAGGGTACCACCATCGAGTCTCTACAAGGTTGGGAAGTGGGTCAACTAGAACCTCGAGGACTCTGGTGCATACCTCGATGGGTTTTTGTGGAATAACTTTTGAAATGAATGTGGTACAGACTTGCAAGCAGGCTCTGCACCCCCATAACTTTGTCTGTACACACACACCCACACACACACTCACCCACCCACACACACACACACACACACACACACACACACACAAGTGAACACATCAGAATGTTAGGTGGCTGTGATGTCATCAAAGGGAATGTGAGGACGTCACAGACCCTGTGCTTTGATCTAGCATGGGCTCTGTGATGACATCAGTGTTAGGTTATAATCCTAGCACCATGTCATTATCATACCTCCACTGGTTTTCGGGGGATAACTTTTGAAAGGATGGTGGTAGAGACTTGAAAGTAAGCTCTGCACCCCCATTTTTGGACATTCCGGATCCAACGGTGCCACCCTCGTGTCTCTACGATGTCGGGAAGTGGGTCAACCAGAACCTTGAGGACTCTGGTGCATACCTCGACTGGTTTCGGGGGATAACTTTTGAAGGGATGGTGGTAGAGACTTGAAAGCAAGCTCTGCATCCCCATTTTTGGACATTCCGGATTCAACGGTGCCACCATCGAGTCTCTACGAGGTCGGGAAGGGACTGAACCAGAACCTTGAGGACTCTGGTGCATACCTCGATGGGTTTTCGGAGGATAACGTTTGAAGGGATGGTGGTAGAGACTTGAAAGCAAACTCTGCACCCCCATTTTCGAGCATTCCGGATCCAAGGGTGCCACCATCGAGTCTCTACGAGGTCGGGAAAGGACTGAACCAGAACCTTGAGGACTCTGGTGCATACCTCGATGGGTTTTCGGAGGATAACGTTTGAAGGGATGGTGGTAGAGACTTGAAAGCAAACTCTGCACCCCCATTTTTGAGCATTCCGGATCCAACGGTGCCACCATTGAGTCTCTACGAGGTCGGGAAGGGACTGAACCAGAACCTTGAGGACTCTGGTGCATACCTCGATGGGTTTTCGGAGGATAACGTTTGAAGGAAAGGTGGTAGAGACGTGAAACTAAGCTCTGCACACCCATTTTCGGACATTCCGGATCCAAGGGTACCACCATCGAGTCTCTACAAGGTTGGGAAGTGGGTCAACTAGAACCTCGAGGACTCTGGTGCATACCTCGATGGGTTTTTGTGGAATAACTTTTGAAGTGAATGTGGTACAGACTTGAAAGCAAGCTCTGCACCCCCATAACTTTGTCTGTACACCCCCCCCCCCCCCCCCCCCCCACACACACACACACACACACACACACAAGTGAACACATCAGAATGTTAGGTGGCTGTGATGTCATCAAAGGGAATGTGATGACGTCACAGACCCTGTGCTTTGATCTAGCATGGGCTCTGTGATGACATCAGTGTTAGGTTATAATCCTAGCACCATGTCATTATCATACCTCCACTGGTTTTCGGGGGATAACTTTTGAAAGGATGGTGGTAGAGACTTGAAACCAAGCTCTGCACCCCCATTTTTGGACATTCCGGATCCAACGGTGCCACCCTCGAGTCTCTACGAGGTCGGTAAGTGGGTCAACCAGAACCTTGAGGACTCTGGTGCATACCTCGACTGGTTTCGGGGGATAACTTTTGAAGGGATGGTGGTAGAGACTTGAAACCAAGCTCTGCACCCCCATTTTTGGATATTCCGGATCCAACGGTGCCAACCTCGAGTCTCTACGAGGTCGGGAAGGGACTGAACCAGAACCTTGAGGACTCTGGTGCATACCTCGATGGGTTTTCGGAGGATAACGTTTGAAGGAACGGTGGTAGAGACGTGAAACTAAGCTCTGCACCCCCAGTTTCGGACATTCCGGATCCAAGGGTACCACCATCGAGTCTCTACAAGGTTGGGAAGTGGGTCAACTAGAACCTCGAGGACTCTGGTGCATACCTCGATGGGTTTTTGTGGAATAACTTTTGAAGTGAATGTGGTACAGACTTGTAAGCAGGCTCTGCACCCCCATAACTTTGTCTGTACACACACACCCACACACATACGTACTTAGGCCACCTTTGGGGTCGTATGACAGAACTCCCCACATTTGTGGACACCACTTTTCTGAATGGTTTAGAGGGAAGCTGCCACCATTTTCAGATGTGGAAGGATGCCCTCAATACCAAAATCACGTGATCTTTTGGATTAAACCATGTTTTTTTTTTCCAGTCTGACTTTTAACCTGGACTTTAGGGACAAATCTTATTTAAGAAATCTTTGGGGACTTCGACTAAACACAGATTCTGATAGAAGTAATCTTTGGGGTCTTATTTTTTGCAAGCCAGAGTGTTGGAACTATTTATTTATTTATTATTAGTATTTGGTATTGTTTAGTTAGTATTTGGATTTGATTATTCTGCATTGATTTATTTGAATTCAATATAATTACATTTTTGCAAGTATTCTGTTTATTATTTGTTATGTTGTTTTCATAAAACTAAAAAAAAACATTAAAAGGACAAATGGCCACTACACAGAGATTCTAAACCTTGAGATATGTCCCAGGAGAGTCATTTGAATTGATGGTCAGAACTTCCTGACATTTTGCTAATATTCACTGAATCAACACAAAACATATGAAGTCGGTTGAAATTATGATAAGTAAACGTTACAACCAAGGGGACCCACATGCAGTACAAAACACAGGCAATAAAATATGAAGAGAATGACATTTGTTGCAGCCTCACTGATCTTTAATTAACAAAAAGGGCAATTACAAAATAAATTAAAAACCTGAGACGGACTCTCCAGCTCTGAAACTTGTACCAGTGTACAAACACACAGATCTTTTGATATTGAGGCTGAGGACCAGAACTGTTTACCAGTTTAACACAGTTGTTTTTTAACATCTCTCTCTCTCTCTGTTTTTTTTTATGTTCTTATGTTTAGTACATAAAAAAAAACTGGGTTAGTTAAATTGGTAGAAATGTGGCTAAATGAATGTATTTGGATAAAACATATATTATTAACCTTTTAACATTTTTTAAAGCATATTTTGATGACATTTAATCTTTTTTCTACCTACTTTTAAACATTTCACAACTTAACCTGTTGATACTGAACTGAACATTTTTTAACTTACCTTTAAGATGCTCACTTTCTGAACATGGCAGATAGAAGACAGATAAGTATTTAAGTACTTGTCTGCCTCTTCAGTGCAGTGATTCTGTTTCTCACATAGTTCTTTACATCAGTCCATGTTCGTTCCTTCAATGTCTCCATTTCATTTTGCAGACAAAGCATTCAGTCGTGCTTGGCAGGAACTGTGAATGTTCTGATGAATTTCATCAGGTGTTTCTCCACAGAACGAACTTCTCCTGCTTCCCATTTGCATCTGCTTCGTTGTACGGCTGGTTCTGTGAAGAAAAGAACAAATGCAATGTAATAATACTGGAAAACATGCAAATGAAGCCATCATCATGAACATTTTTTTCCCCAGTAGTAGCCTTAACGAAAGGGGGGTAAAAAAGCCTTGTGAAGTCCAACAACAGGTGGCTTTGTAACACAAGGGGTTGTGATCAGTATATTTTATTACTGGAAGAAGGTCAAAGCTATCATTATGCTGTTTGGCTCTCTAGCATCTTAAGTCTAAGATATGTTTTTCAGAGTGGTCTTCCAGTTTGAATGCTGCTTTCGCTGCATGTAAATGGTTTAGAAATTGTAGTACCAAAAAATAAATATGTCCATTCTATATAAATGTGAACTTCTGTATAGAGAGAGATTAGCTTCATGGCAACATTCATCATCTTGTCATAAGAGCAAGGACACAATGATCATCATTCTCTTTGCACTGCAGGTTTTAACCTTGTATAGGAGGACTAGCACCACGTGCTGGTGCTGATGATGCTGATGGTGCTGATGATGCTGATGGTGCTGATGATGCTGATGGTGCTGATGATGCAGATGTATCCATTATGTGTTCCATTTCACTGCTGGTACACTCATCTTCTGAAGTGTCACTGGAATCTCCTTCATTGGATTGTGGAAGTTTCTCTGGAAGTAGAAAATGATCTAAATTAAATCAACAGCACTCTAAATCTCACAGGCAGAATCTAGTACAGCATTTATAAAAACACAGAAATATGAAACCGAGTATCCATACCAGTGTTAAATAGATCAAAAATTAAGAACATGCCCAAACCTTCAGGGTCAATTTCGATATCATCCGGTGTCATCCCTTTGTACTGCGACACAGTCCCCCTCTCCATGGCCAGGAGCACTTTGCTCATTCTAGCAAGCTGCAGAGTTCCTTGGGGCAACCAATAGTACTGTCGGTGGATGCGAATATCATGGCCTAAGAAGTTGGCCAGTTGGTCAGACTCATTTTCCTCAAGGTTCAAGACCTGTGACATTGTTGCAATATGTTTTCGAAGCTTTGTTGAAGTCAGTGCTTCAGGGTGTTTGGCACCACAGAGTTTGGTATATTTTTCCTGACTTCAGTTTTGGGTTACACTCATACTTCACTGGACATTTGTTGCAGCCTCACTGATCTTTAATTAACAAAAAGGGCACTTACAAAATAAATTAAAAACCTGAGACAGACTCTCCAGCTCTGAAACTTGTACCAGTGTACAAACACACAGATCTTTTGATATTGAGGCTGAGGACCAGAACTGTTTCTAACAGTTTACTAGTTTAACACAGTTGTTTTTTAACATCTCTCTCTCTCTGTTTTTTTTTTATGTTCTTATGTTTAGTACAGAAAAAAAACTGGGTTAGTTAAATTGGTAGAAATGTGGCTAAATGAATATATTTGGATAAAACATATATTATTAACCTTTTAACATTTTTTAAAGCATATTTTGATTACATTTAATCTTTTTTCTACCTACTTTTAAACATTTCACAACTTAACCTGTTGATGCTGAACTGAACATTTTTTAACTTACCTTTTAGATGCTCACTTTCTGAACATGGCAGATAGAAGACAGATAAGTATTTAAGTACTTGTCTGCCTCTTCAGTGCAGTGATTCTGTTTCTCACATAGTTCTTTACATCAGTCCATGTTCGTTCCTTCAATGTCTCCGTTTCATTTTGCAGACAAAGCATGCAGTCGTGCTTGGCAGGAACTGTGAATGTTCTGATTAATTTCATCAGGTGTTTCTCCACAGAACGAACTTCTCCTGCTTCCCATTTGCATCTGCTTCGTTGTACGGCTGGTTCTGTGAAGAAAAGAACAAATGCAATGTAATAATACTGGAAAACATGCAAATGAAACCATCATCATGAAGATTTTTTTCCCCAGTAGTAGCCTTAACGAAAGGGGGGTAAAAAAGCCTTGTGAAGTCCAACAACAGGTGGCTTTGTAACACAGGGGGTTGTGATCAGTATATTTTATTACTGGAAGAAGGTCAAAGCTATCATTATGCTGTTTGGCTCTCTAGCATCTTAAGTCTAAGATATGTTTTTCAGAGTGGTCTTCCAGTTTGAATGCTGCTTTCGCTGCATGTAAATGGTTTAGAAATTGTAGTACCAAAAAATAAATATGTCCATTCTATATAAATGTGAACTTCTGTATAGAGAGAGATTAGCTTCATGGCAACATTCATCATCTTGTCATAAGAGCAAGGACACAATGATCATCATTCTCTTTGCACTGCAGGTTTTAACCTTGTATAGGAGGACTAGCACCACGTGCTGGTGCTGATGGTGCTGATGGTGCTGATGATGCTGATGGTGCTGATGATGCTGATGATGCTGATGATGCTGATGATGCTGATGGTGCTGATGGTGCTGATGATGCTGATGGTGCTGATGATGCAGATGTATCCATTATGTGTTCCATTTCACTGCTGGTACACTCATCTTCTGAAGTGTCACTGGAATCTCCTTCATTGGATTGTGGCAGTTTCTCTGGAAGTAGAAAATGATCTAAATTAAATCAACAGCACTCTTAATCTCACAGGCAGAATCTAGTACAGCATTTATAAAAACACAGAAATATGAAACTGAGTATCCATACCAGTGTTAAATAGATCAAAAATTAAGAACATGCCCAAACCTTCAGGGTCAATTTCGATATCATCCGGTGTCATCCCTTTGTACTGCGACACAGTCCCCCTCTCCATGGCCAGGAGCACTTTGCTCATTCTAGCAAGCTGCAGAGTTCCTTGGGGCAACCAATAGTACTGTCGGTGGATGCCAATATCATGGCCTAAGAAGTCGGCCAGTTGGTCAGACTCATTTTCCTCAAGGTTCAAGACCTGTGACATTGTTGCAATATGTTTTCGAAGCTTTGTTGAAGTCAGTGCTTCAGGGTGTTTGGCACCACAGAGTTTGGTATATTTTTGAAGGCACTCTCTCCCTCTGTAGGCTGACAAGGCTTCTGGTCTTCCAAACATGAATAAATTATCATTCGGTACACTGCAGCTTTCACGCATCTCAGCTAGCAGCTCCATAGCAGTCACCATAGATGGTTTTAACAAGACAGGGACCATCCTCCCCCTTTTCCCTCGGATCTCCACTCTTGCAAAGTATTCGCACATCTTCCTTTCGAATGGAGTCAAGCAGATAGCCACGTCATCATGCAACGCTGACTTGCTCCAGGACCTAAAGGCAGTCAGTAACATCCTCGACACCTCTCCTGCTCTTCGTCTCTTCGTCTCTTCGTCTTCGTCTCTTCGAACCAAATTGGGGACACTCATGTACTTGGACCTCTTCACCACCAATACATGAGCCTATCCTAAAACTGGGGACACTTCACACACAATGTATCTGCACCAAACTGGGGACGTTTGTGTGTTGAACCCCTTACTATCAATGTAAGTCTGTATAATAACAATGTGGCTATGAACAAACACCCACATGCTCCTATATCTGAGCCACACTCAGAGAGACAAGTCAACAGACTATCACTATTTGGGCAAGAGAAACACACTGGATTAAGCTGTGCTCTCATATATCCACCGATCAGGTGATGACCTCAGCATGAACAAAGGGACAAACGAAAATGCTCAAATATGATCAATAGGTAACAATTCACATTAGCATGCAACTTGAACTTGGTAGCACTCATGCATTCAGACCTAGATCAGTGGCAGCTGCTGGCTAGAAGAGGCAACAAAAGTGCAGTGTAAGTACATTGATGAGTTTTCCATGGTGATTATTTCGCTGGTTAACTTAGGACACCTGTATTTCTGCTAATAATTAGTAGTTAGCTACAGAAAATAAACATAAATCCTATCTTTTGTCAGTTGGCAGTGTCAATCAATTTGATTTTCATTTTGCATTGTTTGAGAGTCATAACTAAACCTTGACTGAGTCACCAGATTATCATTGTTGTAAAATTATGTGTGACATCACACCAATATACTGTTTGGACTGACTGGTCTCCACAAAGGCTGTGCATGTCATCTGAAAGATATCTTGCTGAAGCAATGGCATAATGTTTAATGTTGTTATGAGAAGTCTTAAAATATTTCTGGTTCATAATGAGACTATGGCAAGATAAATTAGACTGTGGGGGGTTGCCACATTCTGGGTAATTAATGGAGAACACTGACATTAAAGTTAGAACCCTTTATAGGTTAAGTTGAAGGACAATTCATTTGTTGGCAAACCAGTACTGCACAGACATAAAACTTCTTTGTAATATTTGGTTGCACTAGGGCTTATGATAATCAATTGCCCTGTCTTCTAATGTTATCATCTCAGCTTCTTAGCTGTGATCTATGCTGCCTAAAAATGTTAACGTTGTTCAGCCCTGTGAACAATGTCTGCTTTTCTTACTCCACTAGCCTTGCTTTGATCTTGTAATAATAACTCTGTCACAGAGCTGTTGTCTCCGTATCTAATGTATCTAGATACAAAGACATCTCTAGAGGAGCATTAGAAACATCTGAATTCGTCAAATGTCATATTGTATTCCACAGTCACAGCACACAGTAAGTCACTAACCCACTATAAACATGTACTTTTCTAAGTTACAATATATCTGACGAGAAAAAAGCAATTACACTGACTTACCATATACTCCCAAATTAGAAGCCCATCATCCTCACCAAGGTAGAGGCAAAGTGCCTTGAGAACTGCTGCCTTTTTTAGATTAACATCACTGTGTGAAGCCTGTGTGAAGAGATTCCACCGATTAAAACATTCATAAACACATAACTACAAAAAATATTTCCAATTTCCAACCTGTGGTAACCTACAAATACTGACTTCCAATCAGCTTTGTCAAGTTTGATCTATATAGCTCAATATTATGTCAAACATACTGTAAAAGTGACTTTTAAAACTACAAAATAACTGTGAAGCATGGCCTAGTTTTTATTTAAAAAAAAGTGAGGTATGAACATGTTGTTTTAACTCCTGTCTATTCAGACATACAGTACAGCTGACAACAATGCTGTCCTCTTAACACATAGGTGCTTAGTACAACTATAGCCCAATCTTATTATCACCACCTGAGAAAACAGGATTGAACTGGCACCTGTCTGATCACATGACTGCATCTCTAGCCCATATGGTATTATTGCCTTAAAAAGACAATATTTTTTTTTTTTTTTTTTGCATCTTGCAAATAATCCAGACTTACTGATGACGCAAACTGGGGCTTCATATGGACAATACAATTACACAGTGTATGAAGTATGTATGAAAAAAAAATCCATAACATCGTATACATAAATTTACAGGTAGTTTCTAGCCAGAAACATCTCCCTTCTTCTGGAAAACAGATGTCAGCTGGGGTAAAATATTGTCCAACTGTACCAAGAAGTTTGTCTCAAGTGGAAGTGTTGTAATCTGCTGGAATTCAGCATTTATCTGGTAGAAGTTAGAAGAGTAGCATGCCATCTTCTGCCCCCAAGTGGCCAAAATAAAGAACTGCTTCCTCTATAGGAGATTTGTCTCTCTCCAAATGTTGGTCATCTTTTGTTTTACCTTATCAGACTTTACATTTTAACAGCTGCACACTGAAATTGCATAATAAGGAGAGGGGAAAAGGCAAGCATGTGTTTACCTCATCAGTATGAAAGAATGCAGGCCACCTGGCTTTAAACTCCCTGACTGCTGGGGCAATTCCTCTTGACGGATAGGGACAAAATTTGACCCACACATTCAGTACGTGACAGAAAGTAGGAAGTCAGTAGCAGTGGCTTGGCAGTCGGAAGGCATGGTGAGTCAATTTTTGATTTAAGTGCAAATTTTGCAAAACACTGTGACCAAACTTGCAGAAACTTATTTAGGTAAGTTTACATGTTTTATGGAGGGTCAAGAGTGCTGAAATACATTTGGAAGCATTAATTAAGAATTAGAATGGAAATAGATGAAGATTTGGATTCACACCCAGCTGAATAGATTGAAATTTGGAAGTGGAACTCTGAGCATTGAGGAGCGTTTTGGGGCAATTCCACTTGATTCATAGGGACAAAATTTGACCCACACATTCAGTACGTGACAGGAAATAGGAAGTCAGTAGCAGTGGCTTGGCACGTCCTCACGTGGTAGATATACGAGTCAGGTGAACTAGGGCCACCATATACGTTAGTTTTAACAAAAGCTACTGCAAGTCAGTACACTCATATTTGGCTGAACAGGCCTCGGTCATGTACTTGCAAAGTCTGCTAGTCATATGTTGCAAAGACTGGCCAATGGCTTGTTCAACTTCGTAGGTCTTAGTCAGTGGGCTGATGGCCATTGCTGTTCCCTGGTCAGGTTTAGCCATAGATAAGATGGATGGATGGATGAACCCAACATCTAGCCTCAAGAGCCTTTAACGCAGAAAAAACTCTGAGTCGATCTCCAAGTGGCATCGAACACTAACAGAAGATTCGCAGAGACCCTACCGTCCGGCATTCTGAAGCCCAACCCTCTAGTGTCTTCCCCAAGGCTAGTCTCTTTCAGGGGTCTTGTAGTGGCCTTGAACCATAGTCTTTCAATTTAGTGTCCGGCGCAGGTCATCCAACGCTACTTTGTAGCAAATATCTTCATTTACCCCTTCATGAATAGCGACAATTGGCCAGAGGTCAGCAAAGGCCATCATCCCACAGGCAGGGGTTTAAGAAGCTCAATAAGCCATTAGCCAGTATCTGCAGACTGTTACTAACAGACTGCGCAAGTGCATGACTGAGGCCGATTCAGCCAAATATCGGTGTGCTGACTTGCACTCACTTTTGTTACAAAGTTGAAGTCTACCTGAACATTAGGTCCAATGGTTACTCCATCTATCAAAAAAATAAAGGGACCCAAACTGGACCCAAATTTCAGGAGGTCTTTGAAGACCAACTTCTCAGTATGTGAAGGACAACAAACCCAACATCTACCCTTGAGAGCCTTTCATGTAACAAAAAAACCCAAAAAACATCAACTCTAAGTTGACCTCCAAGTGGCATCAAACATTAACAGAAGACTCACAGATACTCTATCGTACAGCATTCTGAATCCCAACCCTCTTGCATCTTCCCCAAGGCTAGTCCTTTTAAGAGGTCATGTAGGGGCCCCAGACCATGGTGGTTCAATTTAGGGTCCCACCCAGGTCAACTACTTTGTAGCCAAAGCTTTTTAAAAATCCTTATCTATGGCTAAACCTGACCAGTGAACAGCAATGGCCATCAGCCCACTGACTAAGACCTACGAAGTTTAACAATCCATTGGCCAGTCTTTGCAACATATGACTAGCAGACTTTGCAAGTATATGACAGAGGCCTGTTCAGCCAAATATCAGTGTACTGACTTGCAGTAGCTTTTGTAAAAACTAACATATATGGTGGTCCCAGGACACATGACTTGTATATCTACCACGTGACGACGGACCCAAAAATTGCCCCCAAATTTCAAGTAGTCACTCGAGACCAGCTTCCCAATATGTAAGGCTCATGAACCCAACATCTAGCCTCAAGACCCTTTAATGCAGAAAAAACTCCGGTTCGATCTCCGAGTGACATCGAACACTAACAGAAGACTCACAAAGACCCAACCGTCCGGCATTCTGAAGCCCAACCCTCTAGCGCATAAATTCTCAAAGTGCGGCCCCCCGGCCAATGGCGGCCCGCAGCAACATTTCTGGCGGCCTACAATGAATTACAGTTGGTAGTTTTAATCCAACTGTACATTGCTTTGAAAGGATGAATTTCTGTTTCGTGGTCTTTAGCGCCATATTTAGGGATAACCAGTAAATACAACTGTGGTTTACCTCGTAGAGACTCGATGGTGGTACCCTTGGATCCGGAATGTCCAAAAATGGGGGTGCAGAGCTTAGTTTCACGTCTCTACCACCTTTCCTTCAAACGTTATCCTCCGAAAACCCATCGAGGTATGCACCAGGGTCCTCAAGGTTCTGGTTGACCCATTTCCCGACCTCATAGAGACTCGAGGTTGGCACCATTGGATCCGGAATGTCTGAAAAAGGGGGTTCAGAGCTTGGTTTCAAGAAAAGTTATCCCCCAAAACCAGTAAAGGTATGCACCAGAGTCCTCAAGGTTCTGGTTGACCCACTTCCCAATGTCGTAGTGACTCGATGGTGGCACCGTTGGATCCGGAATGTCCAAAAATGGGGGTGCAGAGCTAAGTTTCACGTCTCTACCACCATCCTTTCAAAAGTTAGCCCCCGAAACCAGTCGAGGTATGCACCAGAGTTCTCGAGGTTCTGGTTGACCCACTTTCCGACATCGTAGAGACTTGAGGTTGGCAACGTTGGATCTGGAATGTCCGAAAATGTGGGTGCAGAGCTTGGTTTCAAGTCTCTACCACCATCCTTTCAATAGTTATCCCCCGAAAACCAGTGGAGGTATGATAATGACATGGTGCTAGGGTCATAACCTAACACTGACAGGGTCCGTGACGTCATGACATTGCATTTGATGACGTCACAGCCACCTAACATTCTGATGTGTTCACTTCTGTGTGTGTGTGTGTGTGTGTGTGTGTGTGTGTGTGTGTGTGTCAGTGTGACATCACAGAATTCTTTTGTGTCTTTGAGGACGTATCAACATTCTAGAACCTGTCTAGGACACATATAACAGTCAGCCTTTAGAAGACTCAAGACACACACAGCTTCACAAGTTGAAAAGATGCATGTGGACTGGACAGGACTTGGTTTACAGTAAGAGCTCTTTGACATTTCAGACACATTACTTTCAAATTGTTACTCTTGGTGGAAATGGGACTTTTGTTTTAGGACACACTTGAAAAGCATGTGAACCTGTCATATAACGTCCAACTGTAACCAAGTTGTTTGTGGTAGCTAGAGTTTAGACGGATGTTCTTTCACAGTTCTGCATTTGGTTGTGTGCATTGTGCATTCGCTCCTGAGGCAAATGGAGATGACCACCTTTGTCTTCTGAAAACCTGTCCACCAACATCTGAGCAACATCTTTTTTGGTGCTATTGATCACCACAAGACATTCCTATGGTCAATATCTCCAAAACTTGCCAACTCATGTCAAAAAAATCTAGATACAAACCAGCTCAATGAATGCAACAACAAGAAGGGGGAGGCCACACAAGGGGTTAAAGAAAAAACAAGAATAATTTATTAACTTAAACTACCACAGAATGTAACACAAGCCAAAAAGCCACTAGGTCGATGCCAGCTGGAGGAAGGGAGAGAGAGAGAGTGTGCAGAGGGCTCAGCTTTTAAGCCCAGAGGCCCAGGTGAGCTCAATCGGCCGATTACCCTCCCATGTCAGCCAATGAGGAGCCTCTCCATTAGCACCTGGAGACAAGAGGGGAGGGGGAGGGGAGAAAGGGCAGACAGGAGGGAAAAACAAGCGCCTTTCCTGACTGGCACGTAACACCCCCACCCATAAGTCCAAACAAAGTTTGGAACTACGTTATACAGCTAACCTAAATCGAGCTAAATAACCCTATAGAAACAAAAACAACCATTAATAACCAAGAAAATTCAATTCAAATCGAATAATCTAATCCAATACTCACAGACAACCAATGAGATCAGCTTAACTCTACACTAACAACCCTTTATAACTACACAAAAACTCCCCCATCACCTCCCAATATACACTGCCTCTCCCAGTTCAAATGACCCAGCAACCTTGGATCCGAAGGAAGCACATTTAAGAGTACATGAAAACGGGGACAGAAGAAATGTAAAGGAAAGATGGGCAAATTTACAACAGGACATCCTATGACCAAGGCGCACGCGATAATGCATCTGCAACTACATTTGCTTTGCCTTTAATATGCTGAATGTCCAAATGGTAGGGTTGCAGAAACAGGGCCCATCGCATCAATCTTTGGTTCGGGTTTTGAAGGGAACGCAAAAAGGTTAACGGGTTATGGTCAGTATACACTACCAAAGTAGAGCCTGACCCCACATAAACATCAAAATGTTGGAGGGCCCAAATAAGAGCAAGTGCTTCTTTCTCTATGACGGAGTAATGCCTTTGGTACACTTTAAACTTCCTAGAAAAGTAACTAACTGGCCTTTCCTCCCCTTTTTCATCTGTCTGCAACAAAACTGCCCCAGCCCCAACATCACTTGCATCTACTTGCAACTGGAAAGGCAGATCCAGCCGGGGAGCTGCAAGCACGGGAGCGGACGACAACAGACTCTTCACCTGGTCAAACGCCTGCTGACAAAGGGGAGACCAAACATAATTGACATTAGCTTTCAGCAACTCAGTCAAGGGGGCCACTACAGAAGCAAAATTGGCACAAAACCCTCTGTAATAACCTGCCAGTCCCAGGAAACGCAACAGCTCCCGCTTAGTGGATGGAACAGGAAACGCTTGTATTGCCAAAACCTTGGCATGAATGGGACGAACGTCTCCTTGCCCTACCACCTTACCCAAATAGGTTACTGTAGCTTTTGCAAATTCACATTTGGCCAGATTGATAGTCAAGCGGGCCCAAATCAGTTGGTCAAATAGAGCCTTTACTCTTTCAAGATGTTCTTCCCACGTGTCACTATAAATCACCACATCATCCAAATAGACTGCGCAGCCCTTCAGCCCACGCACAACTTTATTCATCAACCTTTGGAATGTGGCTGGTGCATTACGCAGTCCAAATGGCATGACCGTGTAAGAATACAGACCTGTTGGAGTTACAAATGCACAGATTTCCTTAGCTCTTTTTGAAAGGGGAACCTGCCAATAACCCTTAAGAAGATCGAACTTAGAAACATATTTGGCCGCCCCCACCTGATCAACACAATCTTCCATCCTGGGGAGAGGAAAGGAATCAGGCTTTGTTACAGCATTAACCTTCCGAAAATCAGTGCAAGGTCTATATGTGGAATCTGGTTTACTAACCAAAAGACAGGGAGAAGCCCAGCTAGAAGAAGAGGGTTCTGCAATACCATTTTCCAACATGTATGACACTTCTGAATCTCGTATTTTCCGCTTTTCAGGGGAAACACGATAGAACCGCTGAGTGATGGGCTTAACATCCCCAACATCCACATCATGTTCGATTAAGTTAGTACGAGTAGGAGTGTCAGAAAACAGATCTGGGTAACTTTGAATAAGCTCAACCAGCTGTTTGCCTTTGTTTTCATCCAAATGTCCAAATAGTGTATTTAACTTCGCAAGAGTTTCTGAATTTCTAAGTCGTGGTTGCAACACCCTTTCATCAGTTAATTCCTCTTCCTCAAGCACCGTCATGGAATCAGTTACTATTAGAGCTGGATAACTTTGGGCAGCTTCACCTGAAGGGACACGCACATGGTACGGCTTGAGCAGATTAACATGACACATTCTAGTCGATTTTCTTTTATTTGGCATTTCAACCAGGTAATTTTGTTCTGAAACCTGACGAATGACAGTACATGGACCAAAGAACTTTGCCTGAAAGGGGGACTCAACAAGCGGTAACAGAACCAAAACCTGGTCGCCAGCACAAAATTTCCGTTGTTCCACTTTGCGGTCGAACCATTTTTTCATTTTTTTCTGAGAAACTTGTAACTTATGTTTTGCCATTTCCCCAGCCTCATAGAGTCTCTGCCGGAAACCGTTAACATAAGTAATCAAGTTCTGTGGTGGATCACTTGACACCCACTGACCGTGTACCACAGACAAGGGACCACGGACAGTGTGCGCAAAAACTAGCTCATTAGGACTAAATCCTGTGCTTTCTTGAACCACTTCTCTAGCTGCTAACAAGAGCCATGGTAGACCCTCCTGCCAATCTGCCTTTAGCTCTGTGCAGTAAGCGCGCAGCAACGATTTTAAATGCTGATGAAAGCGCTCCAGTGCACCTTGGCTCTGTGGATGATATGCTGAGGCCCTGTTATGCTTTATGTGAAGTTGT
The DNA here is from genome assembly GCF_056507025.1 of Lutjanus erythropterus. Classification (NCBI taxonomy): domain Eukaryota; kingdom Metazoa; phylum Chordata; class Actinopteri; order Lutjaniformes; family Lutjanidae; genus Lutjanus; species Lutjanus erythropterus. The sequence goes on from NW_028146632.1 coordinate 1,906,589, forward strand.
TTAAGGATTTGCGCAAACAACCGAGATGTAAAGTTTGACCCTTGATCACTCTGTATTATTTTTGGGATCCCAAACACAGACATGAATTGACTCATGGCCTTAACTACAGACTTTGCAGAGATGGTACGTAATGGATAAGCCGCTGGATATCTAGTTGACTGACACATTATCGTTAACAAATAAGAACAACCTGACTTAGACCGGGGAAGTGGACCCACACAGTCAATAATCAGATGCTCGAACGGCTGGCTCATTGCAGGTATGGGATACAAAGGAGCAGGTTTTATTGTTTGATTAGGTTTACTTGTAACCTGACAAGTGTGACACGTCTTTATATACACCGAAATATCATGTTTTACACGTGGCCAGAAAAAATGCTGAAGCACACGATGATAGGTTTTTTTTACACCCATATGTCCTGCAACATTGTCATGAGCTGTTTGAATTACTGATGTCCTAAATTTTGAAGGCAATACAACTTGCACAATAGGATCACCACTGAAAGTCTCACCATGAGGGGCCCATATCCTTACCAAGAGGTCATCCAGCAGGAAATAACCCTGCTTCACTTTTCCTACCTGAGATGTAGGCAAAACCAGATCATACAGGTCCTTCAGAGACTGGTCCTCTCTTTGTTCTTTCACCAGCTCTGAACGAGAAACATCAAGATCAGTTGGCAGTGACAATACAAATTTTTTCACATCACAAGACTTTTCCAAAACTATTTCACTATCAGCCAGAGCAGCAGTCATTGCACGAGTCACGGCACAGACTGTGGACACAGCTTGCTCTGATTCACTGGATCCCCGTGGGTCTAGAGCACAAACTATAGAAACTGCCTGTTGTGGCTCAGGGATCTCTGGAGGTTCTAGAGGGGAAGTACAGGTCTTAGTCGGTTGTATGGACATGTCAGATACTTTTACCCTATCTGGTCTTATGTCATTTGACCACACTCGACCACCTGCCAGGTCGTTTCCCAGAATGATGTCGACTCCTTCAACTGGCAGGTCAGGGCGAACACCTACTTCAGCCTCCCCCTGTACCAGATCACATGACAAGAACATTTTATGCATCGGCACAAACATGGTTTGTAGACCCATCCCTCTAACTGGAACACAGCGCCCTGTGTCTGAGCTTGGAGAAAAAGGCAAAATGGCCTCCCTCACAAAAGTGTGCAAAGCTCCTGAATCCCTCAGAATTTTGACTGGAACTTTCTTATCACTCCCAGTTAACATTACAAAACCCTCAGACATAAATGGAGCGTAACCCAGGTCAATCTCAGAGTTTTTTATTGGCTTGAACTGCATTTGAAATGGAGCCTCAAGCTTTCCTTTGTCACCAAAATTGGGATTATAAATTGTTGCAGCCAAGCCAGCTGACTTTACATGGGCTACTTTGTGTTTACCTTTTAACAAAAGACATTCTTTTTTCCAGTGACCTTTTTGATGGCAATAATTACACACATTTGGATCACTTTTACCATTAGATTGTTGTTCCAACTTTGGGGACAACAAGTCTGCTTTCTGAGATTTATCTTTATATTGTTCACCAAAGATGCGCTTGTGTGTTAACACATATTCATCAGCCAGCACTGCAGCCTCACTAGGACAGGTGACTTTGTGTTCAATAATATAGGTAGCAATGTAACCAGGTACAGACTGTTTAAATTGTTCTAGAACAACTAGATCACACAATTTATCAAATGTTTTAACACCAGATGAGGAGCACCAGCGATTAAAATGTGACATTAAATCCCGTGCAAATTCCACATGTGTTTGTTTACCAGTCTTTCGCCAACCCCTAAAGCGTTGGCGATAAGCCTCAGGAACCAACTCATAGGCCTTTTAGACAGCTGATTTTACCACCTTGTAATCTTTACAGTCCTCGGAAGATAGAGCAGAATAGACTTCCTGTGCTTTACCTGTAAAGACACACTGTAACATTAAAACCCGCTCATCATCAGGCCAGCATCTTAAATCAGCAACACGTTCAAACAAGCAAAAGAAGGTTTCTACATCACTTTCATTGAACTTTGGCAACAACCTCAAATTACTGGCAACATCAAAACGTGAACTAATGGGGTCGTCATTTAAAACAGATGCAGACACTTTACCTTCCTTGATTAATGCCAACTTTTGCATTTCCAAATCCAACTTCAGTTGTTCCTTTTTGTATTTTATTTTTTCCAATTCTTTTTCATGATCTAATTTCAAAAGCAGCAATTCTTTCTGCTGTTCAAATGTTAATCCAGTCATAGAAGTACTTACACCACTCTCACCTTTCCCATCCATGAGCGCACCAAATTCTTGCAAGTTAGCTTTGATGATACTCTTCAGGTTTTCCTTTGTCCGTTTGGGCTCAACTTCAATAGAGTAATGCTGTGCAATCTTTATCAACTGTTCCTTGTTACATTGCTCCAGCAACTCCTCCGAAGGGGACTGAACGAAATCCTCCACAATATTAACCATAACCACGAACCAAATCTAGCAACCTAGATAAACTAATTGAGGTAAATTCTACAAAAACTTTGCATTATGCAACAAGTGGCCAAAAGAACTGGAGTCTCCCCAACCTAACTGCCTAGCAGAATCCACTAATTAACCTCAGCCCTAGTCTTCAGACAGGTACCAGTGGTGGGTTTTTACTCACTGTAGCCCAGCGGTACTGGAGAGCAACTGCATAAAACAGTGACTCCCCAAGAAACCCTGGATGTGATCCTGAGCCAGTTGCTCTAACCACTTTCCCCGCCACACTCTTGAAAACACCCACCAACAGACTCTCTAACAGAGCCTGCTGCTGTGCCTAACAGAGGAGAACACCAGTCCAAATATAACACCACACCAACAATTTTATCACTAACTTTTTACCTCAAAACAATGAGCCCCAAAAAAAAATGGATTAGACCAAATCTCTCCAAACTAACAAAATACCACAGTCATGTGTGATACTCCACTCAAAAGTAGCACAAAAATCCATACTACCAAAATCTGGCTGGACGAGCCCCCATTTGTTACAAACCGGCTCAATGAATGCAACAACAAGAAGGGGGAGGCCACACAAGGGGTTAAAGAAAAAACAAGAATAATTTATTAACTTAAACTACCACAGAATGTAACACAAGCCAAAAAGCCACTAGGTCGATGCCAGCTGGAGGAAGGGAGAGAGAGAGAGTGAGCAGAGGGCCCAGCTTTTAAGCCCAGAGGCCCAGGTGAGCTCAATCGGCCGATTACCCTCCCATGTCAGCCAATGAGGAGCCTCTCCATTAGCACCTGGAGACAAGAGGGGAGGGGGAGGGGAGAAAGGGCAGACAGGAGGGAAAAACAAGCGCCTTTCCTGACTGGCACGTAACAATAAACAGAACTACAGGCCAGGGAAAAATGTGTATTTTTGATTTTGGTGTGAACTCTCCCTT